>NC_066582.1:36626704-36916704 GCF_024323335.1 Lathyrus oleraceus
TTACTTTTTCGCACATTTTTGCGTCCAATTTTTATTCATTTTAATTATTTTTTTTATATTTTTTATCAAAATGTCCAGAAGAAATAAACAGGAACAAATAAATAATCATTTGATTTTTATTTATTTTTATTAAAAAGATTTGAATTTTTATTTCATTTTAATTGTTTAAAACTCATTTTTTATTATTGAAAATATCCAAGGGCATTGTAGGTATTTTGTTTAATTTGGGAACCCTAATTCATACTTTTGTGCTAACTCTCTTGGCCAATGGATTAAGATCATCAATGGCTCTCAATTTCCAAATGAAACTCACATGGATCATCAATTGGATTTAAAATAGAAAATAAAAAAGTCAAGAAAATAAAATAAAGAAGAAGGAAAATTGGCACTGAAATAAAAAACTCTCTCCACCCACCAAGAAGCAACACGTGTGGTCTCAACATTCGGACTCTCTCTCTCTCTCTCTCTCTCTCTCTCTCTCTCTCTCTCTCTCTCTCTCTCTCTCTCTCTCTCTCTCTTAGTTTTAGAATAAAAAATGAATGATAAAAGGAGAGTGAAGCTCACTAAATGAAGCTCCAACGTCCAAATTTGTTTCACCAATAACAAAATTGCTACACATAGACCTCTCACAATGAGAGAAAGGTAAAAAAAATGTTTTCTTCTAATTCGAATAGCCAAGCAATGCCCTATCATCTCTCTCTCTCTCTCTCTCTCTCTCTCTCTCTCTCTCTCTCTCTCTCTCTCTCTGTGTGTGTGTGGTGTGTGTGTGGTGTGAGAAAAAGAAAAGAAGACTTCTTTACTTTTCAAATCCTCTTCAGACTCATTCACAAAGGGACCACTCCCTCACCTACACGTGACACCTCTTTTTCTCTCAACCAATACTCTCTCTTTTATGACTATTACAACTCTCTCTTTCTAAAAGGACCAATCACTAGCCCTTGTCTCATCAAACATCAAAAACAATTTTGTCATCCAAACACTCAGAACATTCTCTGACTATAATTTCAAAAGAAGAAAAACTCAATATACTCTCTCTCTCTCATGTTGATTTTAGATAGGGGGAAACAACATTTGAAAAAACTCATAAACAATCGTCTTTATTTTCTCCGTCGTGAAATTGAACCAATAACACCTCATCTTATTTCCCTCTTTGTCGGCGGCCACCACCCTCCTCCTCACCAACAACCACTCACAACCAGCATAAAACTCAACCTCCACCACCGTGTTCCGCCACTGTTCACTCTCTTCAACCTTCCGTCATCAACATCATCAACCACACAACTCCATATGTTTTATCCTTTCCACCATCGCACCTGAATACTCCCACCGTCATCAACTTCACTATGCCTAAGATCCTTTTCCATTCACCACTATTGAAACATATTACCACCCTTAAACAACGCAAAACTCATGGCCAAGTCCTTCCACTTCCGTGCTCCCTCCGCCACGACCAATAACCTCAACCTTCATATCATAAACCTTCGATCTATTTCCTCATCAACCTCCAACCATAACCATCGTGAGCAACTAAACCACCAGTCTACTAGAAACCAACCTCTGTCACTATTCACGTTGGGACTCGCCCAAAATCGGGCTTCCCATAATCTTCAACATTTATCCATGCATCATCCACCTTATTCTAGCGAAGTACGTGTTCCATTTTACCTTCGACAGCAACACAATCTCACCACTAAGATTTTGTAAAGCAGCGCTTCCAACAATCTTCATGCAACCACTTCGAAGCCACCACGAAGTTTCCGATCAAATTACGACAGCAACAACACTAGTAAAAACATCATGTCAATGATATTGTTGCGTCTGGTAACTTTCGAATCAATTTCTATGTGTTATTTTCATTGTACCCGCTTTTATTATATTTAATTTTTGATTTGATTCTAGACTTTGTTGTTATAATCACTATAATAAAATATATGTGTGGTATTGTTGCTCCTATTTTTATTTTGTTTCATTGCATTGTGTAAATCGGATTTAGCCTGCAGATTCGACATCATTCAAATGTCGTTATGCCGCCGAATTTAT
The DNA here is from genome assembly GCF_024323335.1 of Lathyrus oleraceus. Lineage (NCBI taxonomy): Eukaryota > Viridiplantae > Streptophyta > Magnoliopsida > Fabales > Fabaceae > Lathyrus > Lathyrus oleraceus. The sequence continues at coordinate 36,628,745 of NC_066582.1, forward strand.
GTTCGATATATTGATGTGACATGTCGGTGCATATGCGTGATATTTTGGGTTGCATTTGACATATTTGATTGTCTTCTATAGTTGATGAGATTCTTGTCGGAGTGCTTCACTTTATTTCTCTTAATGTACTTATGGCGCCTTTTAATAAACAACCTCATTTCTTCATCATCCGAACACTCATCATCACTAGTTCCACTATCATCTATATATTTAGTATAGGACTTAGAACTATAAGCCGTTAGAGAAATTGACTTCTTGTCCACCTCATTTTATTTTTTATTCTCCTTCTTAATATTATTCTCATGTTTCTCCAAGCACATGAGCTCTTGTTCATTTCTTCAAGCTTACCAAACATAGTAGTAATGTCTAATGTCAAAAGGTTGTTAGCTTCCTTGATTGTGGTGACCTTAGGTTGCCATTCCTTATTAAGATATCTTAAAATTTTGTTATTATCAATTCCATTGGAACACAGGTTTACCAAGTGCATTCAAACGGTTTACAAAATGAGTGAACCTCTTTTGCATATCGGTGATGATTTCATCATGCTTCATATGGAAGAGTTTAAACTCTTGGTTCAAAGTATTAATTCTAGCTTCTTTGACTTCATTTGGGCCATAATGGGCAACTTGCAATGAGTCCCACATAGCTTTAGTGGTTGTACAATGAGAAACACAGTAATATTCATCAACTCCTAAAGCGAATATTAGAATATTCCTTGGTTTCCTATCATATGACCACTTTTTCTCATCATCTGTGTTTCATTGTGCTTTCGATTTAGGTACAACAATATCATCCGCATTGGTCATAGTAATTTTAAATGAACCATTTTGGATTGTGTTCCATACATTTCTATCAATAGAATTGACATAGACACATATAAAATCCTTCTAATAATCATAGTTTTTGCCATTGAAAACGGGCGCTCTATTATACACACCTTTAGGTTCAGAAGCCATAATCTAATAAGGTATTTTGAAGCACATGATAAATTGCTGCTTGTGATACCACTTGTTAGACGAGGGCAGGGATCTAGAGAGTGAGTGAATAGATCGCAAATAAAATTTTCTTCAATTAAAAAATATGTTTTAAAAATTATTTACTATGATAAGCGAAAGCAATTCCGAATCGACACTCCTTTATCCCGAACCGTTATCAGAAGAATCAGATATACTTATAAATCGTAATAAAACATATAACAATGATGAGAAAACAAATCAATATGTTTTCCAAAATCACATTTGAACAATGTCACACTTTGTAATCAATTTCCAATGAAATAGGAAACAAAAAATTGACTAAAATAATTTATCAAATACTTCGTGTGCAATAAACACCAAGTTGATTTTCCTTTGTTGATGATATAAAAAAACAATTACAAATGTTTAGATTGAAATTATCTTACAAAATAGTTTGAAATACTTTGACACAAGCATAATTATCAGTATATGAAATTGCACACTAGATGAATTATCAAATTGTATATATATATATATATATATATATATATATATATATATATATATATATATAGAGAGAGAGAGAGAGAGAGAGAACACAAGGATTTATTTAGGCGGTTCCCCAATTGTTCTCACTATGGGTACATCTATGCAAAAGTTGTATACAAGAGAAAAATTAGCAATCTAAACCCCCAAACCCTAAGTTTGATGTTGATTTTATCTTCTTCTCTTTCCTTGATCTTAAGCGATATCAAGTGATCCTAAACTTCCAATTCGATCCTCCGGTTACCGCTATTCCTTTGACAGAAACTCCTTTCCTCAAAGCTTTCACTCGACTGAATCCTCGTTGTGGAATCTTATACACCCCCCCCCCCCAAATCACCCTTGATCTTGGAGGGGGAACCCTAACTAGTTTTATAAATGAAACCCCCAAAGAGTTCTCAACCCAATTTTATTATAACAATCCAAAATTAGACTTATCAATCTTATTTAGACGACACCCAACAAAAATGATTATCTGTAATTGTTATGCGTATGCATAGAAAAAGATTGAAGACGATGAACAATGCTTTGTATGTTCTTGGTTTCAATGTTTTCAAAATGATGCGTGAATTCATATATATATATATATATATATATATATATATATATATATATATATATATATATATATATATATATATATATATGTGTGTGTGTGTGTGTGTGTGTGTGTGTGTGTTCGTGTGTGTGCGTGTGTGTAAGAAACAAATAACATAAAAAATATATTTTTAGCAAAATTACAAGTTTGGAAAAATTAAAACAGTATGTATTGACCTCAAGTATGTGGGAGTCGTCCCATAGACGTATTTTAGCTTCTATGTGTCGACCTATTATGCCTAAGAGTCGACCCCAAGAAGGAAAAGCCATTTGGCTTGTCAAAGTTCCAATTGATATCGACCTCAAGAGATGCATGAGTTAACCTACACAATTTATGTGTCGACCTAAGATCCTTATGTATCGTCATATAAAAGGCAACACGTTTGATTTTCAAAACACCTTAATTATGTATCAATCTCAAGAGTGCAGGAGTGTACCTAATGGACTTATGTGTCGACACATAGAAGACATACACTTTGATTTTAAAAAGTCTTTAGTATGTGTCGACCTCTAGCTTGTTTTCCATATAAAACTCAAACTTTAACTTATAAAGATATTTCTAACCTGTTTTTAAGTGTGCTAGATGAAAATGCACATCTAGACATAGAGAGAAATACACAAATATTAAGTGTTGTAGTTTTGACATCATTCAAAACATTTCTAAAAAGGATATTGCACTCACAACCTTAACTTGGTTTTACTAAGGGCTAACTAATAACCTACGTAAGCTTTTATCACGGGCTAAGCCTTTGAACCTAAACAAGGATTTGATCACATAATCCCCAAACCAAAGCTTTTACAGGTTTAGCGTCTAAGCCAAACAAAAATTCTCTAATAGGATGAAATGTTCAACCAAGGTATAAAATAGACTTCCTTGGTGAAGTGACAGGTCTACCCTTCCAAAATTACACAATCCTCACTTGCAAAAAGGGCATTCTCAAAAAGTACTTTAGCTAAAATTATTAGTGAGAGAAAGTAAACAAAAGAAAAGTTTTAGAGAGAGAAAGAGGGAGGGAGAGAGAGAGAGAGAGAGAGAGAGAGAGAGAGAGAGAGAAGTGTGAAATGAAACACGATTTTGGGATGGTTTAAAATTAGGGAAGGGACCTTTATTTATAGGATAGAGGTTGGCTCAAAAGCGGAATAGTTTTAAAAGTATTTTATAACTTGTCAATCGATTGGTAACATGTCCCAATCGATTGGTTACCTCCATTATAATCTATTACCAAGTTAAAATGGAAATAAAAGACATCTAGTTGTTACCCATCATTAAGATGTTGTCATAGTCGATTAAGACATGTTTTTGAAATCTACCAATTGATTGGGATAAGGTGGCAATCAATTGAGTCTTATTTTTGTATGCAAAATACACAACTATATATTGGATCAAGATTTAGAAAGTACTTATATTTCCATTCATTTAAATGCTAAAGAGGTGAAACATGTTGTTAGGATGACAATGAACATGGTTCTTTCCAAAAAAATATTCTTATGACTTTGAAAAGAAAGAGGCATGTCAGTGTGATTAATATTAGGAATGCTTATAATGTGCTCAAGAAGACAATAGCATTATATGAGGACCAAGAGATAAAATGCAAGAACTATTGAAATTGTTGGGTGAACACAAATATGTCTCTATGTATAGAATGTTTACTTATTAAATAAATGTCTTAGATATTTTCTAGGCATATCCAGAATCCATCACATTGTTTAACCCATTTTCCATTGTATTGTCCATGGACTCCATTTAAAATACAACCAAAGAGAACCCAATTGTTCCTATCTAGAACATGGATTCATAATATATGTCGATGGACTATTGGATGATGAATACCTGGTTGAACTTTTTGTTATTGGTCATGGCATAGGGGGGGCAGTAATGTACCAGAAAACACTTGACTTTGAAGTCGTTGATGGTCGTAAGTGTGATGTTTTTAGGTTAGAATAGTGTGTACCTATATATGAGGTCATCATTAGACTTTTATAACGAGGTCCTAGGATTTAAAAGTCCTAGATTTTTTTTCTGCAATTGTCTTAGGGGATATATTTAATAGGATCATGTAAGTCTTGTTATTTGACAATCTACACTAGACACAAATCCCTAATCATATGTGTCTCTAAGGCGTGTCTATGTCTTGGTTGCCCACCGTACTAAGACAAGGGTAACCTGATTCTTCACGTATTGTCCTTGGTCCACACCCACACATATCCTTTGCCACCCAGCATGCTAGAACCCAGGTGACATGTTTCTCAATAGGTTGGCCTTGGCCCATACCACACATCACTTTTACATTAATTTGTTAGTGTCACTTATACGAAGATGATATATTCAATTTTGTTTTATTTCATAAACTTTGAAAAAGATGTTAATATTACTTGGGATTTAGAGATGTAAGACAATTTGTTGAAAGATCCGAAGAATATGCCTCTCAAGTTATTTTAACCGATCGAGATGCCACATCGATGAATGTTATTCATTTTTTCTTTGCCTTAATATTACTCATTTACTGTCTTAATATCAAATATAAAAATGCGAGAACTAGATGTAATTTGGATGTAAAAAATATTGTAAGCCTAAATTAGGAGTGAAAAAATTGTCAAACCGAAAGAAGTGTGAGATGTCATAAAGAGATCATGAAAAACTATAGTAGTTCTTCTTTGGAGAAAGCTTATATTAACTTGGTTATGCATATTAGAATTGTGTGTGAGTTTTCCAAGGTTTCTCAAATATGTTGAAAATACCATATTTGAATCGGTAGTGTGTCACATTAGTTATCAAAAAAATGACCAAGATGACCCCACTACCAAGTATACATCTTAAGTGAAATTTCTATGATTCGTATAAAAGATTAAAAAAAGCTATTCGAATTAGAGAACTTTATTACAATGTGTAATCGAATTCTTGGTATCAGGATCTCTTACCTGGACATAAGCAACATCAACTAATGAGCTAAAAAATAAATCATCAAATGATTTTGAAATTTATTTAAAATATTGAATTCACCAAGCCTCAAAATCAATTGTGGAATAAATAAGAACAAGTTTATAGAGATAAAGTACAAAAACTGAACTTCATCTTTTGTCTCATGTACTCTATTTGATCCTAAGTTGCCCAAGCAATCTTACACAAGTGGGATAAATACTTGTCATCATCAATGATCTCCCAACATACTATGGGGTCTCATAAAGAAGAGGTTTGGTGAAACTATTATTCTTGAATAAGGAAATGGAACTAAACCACAATTGCCAAAATCCATATAGGACCTCTTATGTTCAAAAAAGAATCATGACTCTTTGAAAGGGAATCATATGTATCACCTAAAGATTGGTCAATAAGAACTTGCTTAAGCTAGCATTATGACCCTCAAGAAGCAATCTAACCAAAGGAGTAAACGTTTTTCTAATTGAAATGGATTTAGAGCAATTGAAAGAATGCTGAAGTAAGAATAAAAGAAATATAATGTGTTTGTTATCTAAGATATATGATAATTTCTTTTGGTTATTTTGAATTTATTAAAAATAATTAAAGGGGAGTTACATTAGATTCAAGGGTTAACTCATGAATCACATTAGGATTTATAATTTTACTAGTATATTTAAGGTCGATGATAACATATTAATAGTTATTTCAATAAAGTAAGGTCCACGGGAGCTCTAAAAGAAATAAAGAAATTGTTAGGGTGATTTGAGAAAAAGGACTCAATATTTTTCAAAAAATTTAAAGGAAGAAAAAGATCTAAAATTCTAAACTTTAATGGTTCAGAGTGAAAGGTATAAGTACCTAATATCTCCATATAGTTTTTTTCGTCTCATTTATATCAAGTTCTGACAAATACCTCCAAGTTATTTTTTTTTTACGAATTTAGGATTTTGAAATAAAATAAAGTTTTTGAAAGAATTGCAAAATGAAAGCGCACGAGAAAATACCTGAGTTGAACCAAAATAAAATTTTGATTTGGAACAAAATGAACTTTAGTTTGGTGAATTATGCGTAGACAAAGCGTTATCTCAATCCGTGTGATAGTTATTAATGTAGGTCAATCATGGCATTTGACAAAACACCTCTCCATAGTATTAATATATTCATATTTAATAATAGTTACTTTTAAGGATTTATACGGATTGGATTAACCCACAAAATTCGATTTTTTTTTTAAAATAATCATATTTTTCAAATAAAATACGAAAATAACCATGTTTGGGAGAGAATGCGCCGGGGGAGTTGGCGCATCCATTAAAATTTTAGAGGAGGCGTCAGTTGTATTGGCGCCTATGCATTGGGCTTCTAAAGGAGGAGCCAATGCAAGTGGCGCCTGCTTGGGCCTCCTAAAGGAGGCGCCAAGGGGAGTGGCGCCTTAGTCTCCCTCCTAAAGGAGGCGCCATGTCTGGGTGTATAAGGTGCCACTTTTTGTGGCGCCTGTGTGTCTGTGTCATGTGGCTGCCACTTCAACTGGCGCCTACGTGTTTTGTCCAATTCATCTTTCGCTATATAAATACCATCACCTTGCATAAAACTATTTTCACTCAAATTCATCTCCTAGTCTAGTCCAACCATCAATTTTAATTTTCTTTGTTTTAACAATGTCTGCATACATTCAGAAACGAAATGCTGATGTAATATTTTCTGCCGTTGCAGCTCCGATACAGGTTCGACTTTGGAACACAGATACGTTTGAACGTCTTAATCGGACGTTGTATAGTTGGTTAGAGGGAGAAATTGGAGAGGGTGAACGGATTAGAAGAATACAATGGCTTATGTCCACGTTCAACCAAAACGGAGAAGTGCGTGAATGGGTGGATATTAAGACCGACCAAGACGCTCGTAGGATGATGCAGTACATGTTCAAAATTGTTTTGATGGTTGTAATCGCATAGTTTTTGTATTCTAGTTGTTTTAATTGTTTGTGTTATTTTTTATGAACAACTGTCTTTTCGTCATAGACGTCTACTATGAAGTAAAATTAATTTTCCATATATTGCAACAGAGGTACTTTGAAATAAATTTAAGTTTCCATATATAGCAACAGAGGTACATCTGAATTTATCTGGTTGTGCTCATTCCAACACTAGGACAGTTATTACGATTGTGACCTGGTTGACGACATGAACTACATAGTCTAACCATTTTGTTCGCCGTATCCATTTCGGTTCGAATCCGGGTGCTGTTAGGGCGACCCTTTTTCTTCCTTCGCATAACTTCGTTGTGCCAGACGATGTCCCCTTGATATTCTGGCCAATAATCCTCTTTTGCCACTACTGAAAAACTAATTTTATAAACATTCGAAAGGCTGACGACTTTGTAAACTTCAGATAGCAAGTAGGATGGATCCCTTCGAACCTTTGAGCACGCCGCTATGACATGGGAGCAGGGGGTACGAAAGGCTTGGAACCTTCCGCAGTCGCACCAACCTCTATCTAATTCGACTTTGTATTGTCCCATTGGCATGCCCTCATTGTGATCCATGGACTCGGCAACACTAAACCAACCTTTTGTTCGGTCAAATACCGTAACGACGTGTGTGTTTGCTTTGGCAGCTTCATGTCTTATGAATTTCATTGAAGCATCACTGAAGAACTGTCCAGATTGCATCACGGAACTCCATTTTGAGCGTTTGGTTTCAAACAACGCCCCTAGCCTGAAATATGTAGCTTGCACCAAAGCGGTTATTGGTAGGTTACGAATTCCTTTGAAGACAGAGTTCATTGATTCCACAAGATTTGTTGTCATGTGGCCCCAACGTTGTCCGCCGTCGTATGCCCTAGTCCACTTCTCCAACAGAATACTATCGATCTACCGAACTGCATCTTCGTTCGACAATCTTATTTCCTCGCGGTAGTGTTTGAAAGAAGGTTCTGTCAATGCGTAACCTGCATTGACAACCTTCTTACGCAACGTCTTATCTTTGATTTCTCGCATGAAATTCTGAGCAATATGTCTAATACAAAACACATGCGTCGAATGAGGATTTTGCCAGCCATTGTCAATGTTATTATATGCACTGATGATTGAGGGGTGTCTATCAGAGATCAAACACAAGTTAGGCTGAGGTGCAACGTGCAATTGGAGATTTCTTAGGAAAAAACTTCATCCCTCAGCAGTCTCCCCTTCAACTAAGGCAAAGGCGATCGGAAAAATATTGTTGTTCCCATCTTGTGCCACTGCCGTCAGTAACGTTCCTTTGTATTTTCCATACAACCATGTACCATCAATTTGAATAATTGGTTTACAGAAAGAAAAACCTATGATACACGGTTGATACGCCCAAAATAGACGGTGAAATATTCTATTTCCAACAGCACACGTACCATCTGGTGTATATGCGGGCAAAGTTTCCATCTTGAAAATTGTACCGGGAGCATAGTGTTTTAGAGCGAACATGTATTTTGGAAGTTGTTTGTAAGATTCCTCCCAATTGCCAAACACTTTTTCAACAGCTTTTGTTCTAGCTATCCATGCCTTCCTATATGATGGTGTGTAGTTGTACTCTGCCCTAATATGCGAGATTATTGTACTCACCTTTAAAGACGGATTATCGCCAATGACAGACAATATTTCATCGCATATTAGTTGAGAGCTTAATTTACGATGATCCTGCATTGGGTTTGTCAGCATGCATGTGTGATCTGGACCCATTGATCCAATCTCCCAAGACTCCTTCCTCTTCCTGTACGAAGCTGACAACTTAAAAAGGCAGTGCTCATTCGGACAATAAACTTTATACCTCAATGCGTCAGTTCTGTCAACTCTGAAATCTGCTGATAGTTCCATGTGGAATTTTTTGATGGCTTTTACACATTCCTCTTTTGTGCGAAATGTGTCTCCTTGTTTCAGAGATCCTTGCATTTGCACGTAAGGACTGTACCATACATCTCCCGAAGGTTCATCTGAACCCAAATTTAACCTTGTCATGTGTTGGGGTGGGCAATATACATGACATGCTGGTATTGGCTCCTCTTCCTCTTCAGCGTTCACCATCGAATCAACGATAATCTCAAGTTCCTCTTCTTCATCGTCTGGAACATTCACCTCAGCTTGTTCGTCATCAATCTCACAAAACACTTGTGACTGATCAATGTACTGGGACTCCTGTTGTTGATGTGGTAATATATACAACTCTATATCGTTGTAACCGGATTGTTCGTGACTGCCAAACATATGTTGAACATCATCATCATCTCGAATCTTCTTCTGATAAAATTTTACCTGGTTTTCTACAAAACAAACTGGATTTTTATAGATGATCTGACCCACATTATTGCACTGCAATTTCTTTTCTATTCTTTGTTTTAGGTGTGAAAAATTTGATCGCCGATTTATTGTAAAACGAGTCACCTGTGTGTCTCGAAAACAAAAACCGAACAACTGATGATCAAATATTTCACCTTCAACATGTGCATTGATCATATAATGTTGTGTGGAAGACATTGTGTTGAATGGAATTGAAACTGGATGCATTGCTAAGTTGTTCAACTGCACAACATAAATAGTTGGCCAATGCATTAATAAATTCATAATTGTCTGTTCAGACTTGACTATACTTGCAGATGAAGGAATCCAGCACGCAGAGAAAATAGTGAAAAGAATACATGCAGTTGAAGGAATCTAGCACACAGAGGAAAGACTGAAAAGAATACACAGAGGGAAGACTGAAAAGAATACTCAATAGCCAGGGAATCAAAGAATCTCTGAGTTCTCTGTGCCCTAATGTGCCCTAATGTGCCCTAAGATTAAACATAAAGTAAACATAGGCGCCCATTCCCTTGGCACCATAAAGTAACATAGGCGCCAAAGGGTTGGGCGTCTCTTCACAAAATTTAACATAGGCGCCACTAGGAAGGGCGCCCCTTCCAAATGCCTTACACAAAGGCGCCAAGAGGAAGGGCGCCTCTTCCTTGCATGTGAAAAGTCACATGTAGGCGCCAAAGTCAAGGGCTCCTCTTCCTCTTGCATGTGATTTCTTCACATGCGCCTAGTAGATTCCTCACATGACCTTCCATGCTGAATTTTGTCATTCACTTGTCTCCTCTTGCCTTTGCATGCAACCAATCACACTCTTTTTGGTTTCTAAACCTACACACTCATTCATCTATAAATAGTCTCTCATATCAACAATATCAAATCATCTTCATCACACTCTTTTCTTCTACCACATTTCTTTCATCTAACAAACTCAAGCTTTGCAAAATCGAATCATGTCTTTGTTAACTATGGGCGATGAACACAGAGGCACAATCGAGAATATCTCGGCATTTGTATGTTATCTCTCTCTTTTAGTTACTATTTCTGGATTACTTCTAATACATATTTTCTTTGTGTTATACCTTTGAAATCTCTTTCTTTTTAGTTTTTATTTCTGGATTACATCTAATACATATTTCTTGAGTATGTATTTCTTCTTCTAATTGTATTTTCATTTTTTTTGTTATTAGGATCCGAAGCGGTTTAGATGCCGTGTACATGAATATGTACCCCACGATCCTTTAATAGAACCATATATTAGAGGATGTGGATTTGGAAATCTACTAAACATTGTTTCGTACTCGGTGGACTACAAGTTCATTCTGGCTTTGTTGGAGAGGTGGAGACTTGAGACCCACACATTTCACCTTTCGATTGGTGAGTGTACCGTCACACTTGAGGACGTGTACATGTTGTTGGGTCTTCGTATAGATGGAAAGGCAGTGAATGGGCAAGTTAACCAAGACAATAATATATGCAATGAATTACTGGGTGCCCCTTTGTTAGACGACGAAACTGAGGGAGACACATCCAGTCAAGCAAGGGGACAAGGTATAAATTTAAAACACCTTAAACAATATTATGCCAGTATAGTACTGTCCGAAGATTCAACCGAGTATGAGAAAATAATAAAAGCTCGGTGTTATATTATGATTTTATTTGGTAACTTTTTGTTTCCAGAAAGTACAGGTAATTCTGTGAATATAATGTATTTACCTTTATTACGCAACATCAATAAGGTAAACACTTATAGTTGGGGTTTAGCTGTGTTGGCCCATCTATATAGTGCAATGTGTAGAACTGCAAAAAAGAATACTTGTACTTTTTTTTCATGTGCTTATTTGCTTCAAGCTTGGGGGTGGTATAGGACGTCGTCGCTCGCCCCGACAAATGAGCGTTCATTCGTGTTCCCCTTTGCAACCAAGTAAGTCTAGCACTTTACCATTCACCATTTAGTTAATTATATCTATTATTTAAATTAACAGTAAATAATATTTTTCACTTCTTTTTATTATCTTAGATGGTCAGTAAGGGGAATGAACTACAATAGGTGTCTGAAACACGCTATTGTAATCTATCGAAATCTATTGGATCACATTGGACATGATGATGTAATACTCCTACCAAACTATAGTTAATCTAAAAATACTTCTCAAATTATTTTCCATCTAACGATTTGGTATTTATTTCCAGTTTGTTTGGAGGCCATATCTGGGTCTGAATCATGATGTGAACCATGACGATCCTGCAGTTTGGACAACGAAGACACCGATTATCCGATTCACTACAGTTGAAATGCACCAAAGTGACCGGGTCAAACTGCAGTTCGGAATGCTACAACATATTCCAGAATCTCCCACGTGTTTGGGGAATTGGCATCAAAAAAGGGTCGATGCACAGTGGGATTATTTTGATTGGAGAGACTTTGCAAAAGACATATCTGAGCCGAGTACGACAATGGAGGAATCGGCGACAACACATCCTGAACGAACCAGTCATCCAAGGTGCAAGACCGACTCAATAATATATGGCATGGTTTAGGTCTGTAACAACTCAGCAATTCGTATCTGAGCCGCGGTATTTGATGGATTCGCGCCAACTGGCTTCGTCATCGTATGTCCCACATCAATTCACCACCCAACACCAATGTGAACCCACCCAAACCCAACAACCAACCACACAACATCAACTGACCACATACACAAAACAACCACACACCCAACATCGCAACCCGTTCATGCCAACCACCCAACAACGAACCATCCAACGTCACTATCCATTCATACCATCCACCCAAACATAAAACCGAGAACCAAACCCCGCAACCAGCACTACGCCAAAAAGCGCTTTTAACAGCGCATCTTAGACAGCGCTTTTAACAGAAAGCGCTGTCTAAAGTTAAAATTAAAATAAAGCGCTGAAAATGTTCCAAGAAAATACTAAAAGCGCTGTCTAAGGGGGGGTCTTAGACAGCGCTTTTTAAAAGCGCTGTCTAAGACCCCCCCTTAGACAGCGCTTTTTGGAAGCGCTTTTTAATATAGACCTTAGACAGCGCTTTTGATAAAGCGCTGTCTAAAGTCTTTAAATTAAAAAAAAAATTAAAAAACAAAAGCGCTGTCTAAGGTGGGGTTTAGAAAGCGCTTTTGGAAAGCGCTGTCTAAGGCATACCTTAGAAAGCGCTTTCCACAAAAGCGCTTTCTAAGGTCTAATAAAAATAAAATTTCAGACCTTAGCGCTTTCGTTTTCTGTTCATTTGTTTTCCCTCTTCTTCACTCACGCAGTCGTAACCTTCTTCTCCTCAGTCTCCAACAGCCATAACCTTCTTCTCCAAAACACGACATCACGCATATCACCCTATTTTCCTTCAACTTCCGAAAACCCTAGTTTCTGCCTTCAAGGTCCCTCCGCCGTCACCCGCCGCACTCGCCTCTCACCTCCGAACCTCCGCCGTCACCCAAACAATCAAAGGTTGCAGCGCAAGGAGACACTTGAATACGGTACGTTCTGCTCTAATGCACTTCCTCTTCTTCCATTGTCAATTACAATAAGAAAAATTAATGAACTCAGTGGGATTTCTGTCATAGAATGAAGTTAGAATGTTGGAGTGTTCTTGGATTTGTTACTGCAATAGTTTCTTTCTTTTATACTTGTTGCAGTTGTATGTTTTGCCTATGTTAATTGCTCTGCTTGAATGGACCCGTTGTTGTTTATTATAGCCTTGTATGTGTGCAATTAGATCCATGGCTGAACGCATGTGTATGGGTTGGTGTTAGCATATGGCTGCCCTGTTTCAAGATACTTCTTTTTCGTTTTTATTGTTTTTCTTGTGTTTGTGTGTTTTTTCTGAGCTAGGGTGATTCTATGAGTACCATGTTCAATTTCTAAATTGTTTGGAGCCTCCTTAGGTTTAAAGTTTTTGCAGGCAGTTTATTTATTTGCATGCGCACTTGTGAGACTTTTTAAAGAACTTATGGAAACAACTTATAAGTTATAACATGTCCATAAGTTGTTTTCAGCTTATTTATTTGCATAGAGTATAATAAGTGCTTATGCCTTAAGTACTTATTTATTGGATATAGAGTCTAAATCAAATATTTGAGAATTAAAGTGAGGATTATTACAGCATATAGGATGGTAGAAAGCTCTTCTATTGATTGTATCTTCCACTTTTCAAAATCATTTTCTGTAAAGGCTGCTATGATCAAGAATTGGATCAATCCAAAGAAACATGTGAATGAAGTCATTGTGAGTTTAGCTGGATACTTTTTCACAACAGGATCCTGCACAAAAATTTACAATTCTTGTTATAAAATTGATAATTGAAAATGTTTAGGGTTTAAACTTTAGGTATTTCCCGGTGTATGATTATTGATAATTATACCTGAAAAACTATCCAACCGGCCCATGATAAACAATGTCCAAGCAAGAATATGCAACCCCATGTCCAATTTTGATTTTTTGTTGAAGAGGTGATGTTTTCTTGCATTTGAATAGGTAGTTTTTTTTCTTTTTAACTGTGAAAGTGTTGTTCATCTCACTTTCATTCTAAAGTAGGAAAACCATGGATAAAACATGGATCTGTGCCGATCGAATGACCAAAGAGTACGAGAGTGGGGTTTTGGAATTCGTTAAGTATGTTGTTCAACACGCTGAAAACCCCAGACGAATGCATTGTCCTTGCTTGCGTTGTTGTTATATTGGTAAGGTTGACGCACATGGATTGAAATCGCATTTGCTGAGGCATGGAATTGATCAAAGTTATCAGTGTTGGATATTTCATGGTGAGAAAATTAACGAGAATGTTGAATCGAGTGGAAAAAGTAGTACGACCTATGCTTCATACGACAAAGACACGGAAACATACGATTGTGATCGAGTTGAAGAGATTGTAGAAGCACTGGAAGAAGATCTTCATGATTGTCCTGAAATGTTTGAGAGGATGGTAAGCGATGCTGAGAAACCGTTGTACAAAGGTTGCACTAAATTCTCAAGACTTTCTGCGGTATTAAAGTTGTACAACTTAAAGGCGGGTAATGGATGGTCGGATAAAAGTTTCACAGAGTTGTTGGCCCTTATGAGAGAAATGCTACCGGATGATAATGTTCTTCCTAATCGAACCTATGAGGCAAAAAAAATGTTGTGCTCTATTGGCATGAGCTATGATAAGATACATGCTTGTCCTAACGATTGCATTTTGTTTCGTAACGAATATGCAATGTTAACTGAGTGCCCTAAATGCGGTTTGTCTCGATATAAGAAAAGATTATCTCCCGCAAAAGTCTTATGGTATTTTCCGATAATTCCGAGATTTAGGCGCATGTTTCGTAGTGAAACCGATGCAAGACATCTTACTTGGCATGCAGATGAAAGAATTATTGATGGAATGTATCGGCATCCGGCTGATTCACCACAGTGGTCGAAGATTGATAATGATTATCCTGAGTTTGGATCAGAAGCAAGAAACCTTCGATTGGCATTATCTACTGATGGAATGAACCCACATGGTCTTCAAAGTATCTCACATACCACATGGCCTGTGATTCTTATGATTTATAACCTACCTCCGTCGCTATGTATGAAGCGTAAGTACATGATGTTATCTATGTTAATCTCTGGGCCTAAACAACCAGGGAATGACATAGACGTATACTTGACACCTCTGATCGAAGATTTAAAGATTTTGTGGGAGAACGGTGTGGAGGTTTATGATGGATATAGGAAAGAAAGTTTCAATTTGAGGGCGATGTTGTTTGGCACAATTAATGATTTTCCAGCATACGGGAATCTATCTGGGTATAGCATTAAAGGTCAACGTGCGTGTCCTGTTTGTGAAGACGGAACCGATACGATTCGATTGGAACTTTGCCAGAAGAATGTGTTTCTCGGTCATCGTAGATTCTTACATTCTAAACATCACTACCGTGGGTGGAGAAAAGCATTCAATGGAGACACCGAACATCGTAGAGCTCCACCCGCATTGTCAGGTGAACAAGTTTTTGAAAAGGTGAAAGATGTGCGTACTGAGTTTGGCAAGCCTTTTTCACATAAGATTGTGAAAGGTGGGTGGAAGAAAAGGTCGATATTTTTTGAATTGCCATATTGGAAGTCTTTGTACGTGAGACATTTTCTCGATGTTATGCATATTGAAAAAAACGTATTTGAAAGTGTTATCGGTACATTACTCAATATAAAAGGCAAGTCTAAGGATGGCCTTAAAGCAAGGGAGGACATGTTAAAAATGGGAATGAGAACTGAATTAGCACCCGTGAAGAAAGGAAGACGAACATATCTACCACCTGCTGCTTTTACTTTATCTAGAAAGGAGAAAAAAATTTTGTGTAAGTCTCTGAGTGAAGTTAAGGTTCCAGAAGGATACTCATCTGATATCAGAAGACTTGTTTCTATGAAAGACCTCAAGTTGAAGAATTTGAAGACACATGATTGCCATGTTATAATGGAACATTTTCTACCGATAGGTATACGTTCTATTTTGCCTGAAAAAGTAAGAAGTGCCATAACTAAATTGTGTTTTTTCTTTAGGTCAATTTGTAGTAAGGTGATCGATCCCGAGATCTTACCAACACTACAAAAAGAGATTGTAATTACCTTGTGTGAGCTTGAAATGTATTTTCCTCCGTCTTTTTTTGACATAATGGTTCATTTAGTTGTTCATCTTGTGAAAGAGACACAGTTGTGTGGACCAGCTTATATGAGATGGATGTACCCTGCTGAACGGTATATGAAAATATTAAAAGGGTACGTGAAATCCCGAAGTCGACCAGAGGGTTGTATTGTTGAACGATACATTGTTGAAGAAGCTGTTGAGTTTTGTACTGAATATTTGTCTAACGTTCAATCGATTGGACTCCCCAGAGCTCAGATTTTCGACAAAATGGAAGGTAAAAAATTAATTGGGAATAAAATTGTGACAATATCAAGGGATGAACGGGATCAAGTTCATTTGTATGTTCTGCACAATAATAATGAGGTTGAGCCATATGTTGAAATGCACAAGGATGTACTCCGAAGGTTAAATCCGAACAGAAATGAAAATTGGATAGTTATAGAGCACAATCAAAGTTTCATACAATGGTTGAAGGATCATATTTATTTGAAGCGCTCTTCAGATCCTTCTTCGGTAACAGAAAGGTTGAGATGTTTGGCGTATGGTCCAAGTTTGCATGTGTTTTCTCATAGCGCATATTCAATTAATGGATACACATTTTATACCAAAGAACAAGATGATAAGAGTACTATGCAAAATAGTGGTGTCACCGTGCTAGCTGAAGCAATGCATATATCAAGTATGAAGGACTTAAACCCCAAATATGCAAATTTGTCATATTTTGGAGTTATTGAGCATATTTGGGTGTTTGATTACGAGAAGTTTCAGATTCCCATCTTTGGTTGCAAGTGGGTGAATAGTAGTGGCATACGAATGGATAAGTCTGGATTTTTGCAAGTTGATTTTACTAGGGTGGGGTACAAAGATGAACCTTTTATTCTAGCATCTCAAGCTAAACAAGTGTTCTATGTGAATGACCCGAAGAGTACAAAATGGTCTATAGTGCTTTTCTCTAACAAAGTGACTGATGATAGCGGTGTCGATCAATGTGATATTGATGTTGAGAATGAGTCATGCATTAGACGGAATGAGTTGAATAGAAATGATGAAGTTGAGGATCTTATATCGGATGAGTCATATATAAGAAACGATCATAATGAGGGAATTTGGATCAATTCATCCGTACGCATTGCTAAGAAACAAGTGATTAATATTCCAACAAAGAAAAGAAAGAGATGTTAGTGACTTAGGTAAATTATCCATGGTTTCTTTATGTTTTTTTTCATTTGTTTTGATTATAAGTTATATGTGGTAATGCATGATTTCATTATATTTTTGTATTCAATTGCTTTGATTATAAGTTATATCTGATAATGCATGATTTCTTTATTTTTTTGTTTTCAATTGTTTTGATTATAAGTTATATTTGATATTTGATGGTTTCCTTGGTTTATTACAGGTTAGACGTGGCTGATGACCAACATGAGGAAGTTAGTAAAGTATCCGCGGAAGAAGAAATCCGAAGAGGCATCACAGTAATGCGAAGGGTGGTCCAAGGAAGATCTCGAGGCATCATACTAGATGTCTCTTGGAACAACCAGGGACAACTTATAGAACCTAATGGGCATACCTTAACTAGTTTCATCGGTGCACTAGTAAGGAATGAAATTCCCATTACATGTCATGATTGGAGAAATAAAGAGTTGAAAGAGTCCAAAGAAAAAATTTGGAGTGAGATAAAGGTACAATCATTTGGCCCTTAATTATACGGTATCAATTATGTTTTTTTCAATTACCGATACTAACTATCAATCTGTATGTTTTTCTTAGCGATGTTTTAACATCGAAGAAGAAAGAAGAGGGTTTTGCATGAAATTGGCCGGAAAGCTTCTTAGAGGGTTTCGGACATTTTTATCATCCAAGTTCCTTAAGGATGCGGATGGTAATTTTGTGGATGCGGAGCTTCCTAGAAAATATGAAAGTTTGATATCGGCTGAAGAATGGGAAGCTTTCAAATCCAAGAGACAAGACCCGACTTTTCAAAGAATAAGTGCTACGAATCGGGAAAGAGCATCAAGTCCCGCATATCCGTACCGAAAAGGACGTGTCGGATATGGACGCTTAGAACAATCCATGGTAAGTATTTATAAATTGCGAAAACAAATTTGTTCATCATATATTAGTTTTATCTGATCAAATTGTATGACTTAATGTGTAGCTGCAGAAGGAGGAAAGTTCAGAAACATCTCTTCCTGCACATGTTTTGTGGAAGGAAGCCCGTGTGGGCAAATCTGGAGTTCCACAAGAAGAAGTTTTAAACGTATACCAGAAATGTGTAAGTATAATATTTTTTCATTAATTGAATAACATTTTTATACACATATTTGACAAGTATACGGTATTCATCTGATTTTTCAGGAGGAGCTATCTCAGTCTCTATCTCCCGATGATACTAAGAGCATACTTAGTCGGGCATTAGATGTCCCTGAGTATTCTGGTCGGGTGAGGGGTAAGGGATTTGGAGTCACTCCGACCTCCCTCAGTGTTAGAAAAGGAAAGGCTCCTAGTAATCGGGAGCTTCATGCAAGATTGGAAGCCATGCAAGCTGAGCTTGATGCATTGAGGAGAGAAAGAGAGGCTAGCGCCTCAACGGTATACAGAGATGCTTCGGACAAAAACAGTATCAACTGTACCTTTCAGCCGAACATTCCAGAGGTAATTACATATAATTGTCTTAAATTGAACTATTTGCTTAAATTATGTATTTGACATATATACACATTAACGATTTCTTGTTATTATTGGTTTTAGGGCATTTCCCATTGTCAGCTGTATTTGTCGTCACCACACTATCGGATGGTTGGCAAGGGAAAAGTGCATAACGTTAGCGGAGTATTACTCCACACTAGAGAGCTCCCTGCTGGATGTTTGAAGGTATCAGTTGATATTGCAGTTGACCCGAATGCATTATTACCATATCCTAGCGATGATTCGGATGCAACAACGGTGCACGAAGCAGTAGGTTCGTTTGTTGCATGGCCGACAAACCTCATATGCGTAGGATATGAGGTATGCTTAAAACTTATGTTAACTTTAATGTGTATATTCAAAGTTTAAAATTTATGCTTAAAATTTTACTTACATATTTTCCTTGATTATGTTAAATAGACTCCCACAAAATCCAAATCAAGAAAAGAGGTAATATACAATTATATGACATATATTCATGGAAGTTGTTACATTCTTAATTTGATCTAACTATTTATATGACATGTAGGTTCAAGAAAATGAGGTTAGCAATGCCTCCGCACAACAAATAAAGGAGGTTAGGAACGCCTCCGCACGGGTAAAAAGTTCTGGTGCTAAGAAGACCGTAGCTAGGAAAAAACCTACCACCAAGTATAGGTCGTGCCTCAGGACATTTCTAGAGATGACCGATATACCGACCGGAGGTGTTCGGACTATACATATGGAGGAAGGGATTTTCGGCTTTGATTACGACCAAATGATTGGTAATGAAGACTTCATGCAAGTTTTTGGTCATGAAGAAATCGGCGTCAACATTGTCAATACATATATTAGGTAAATCCGGTCTACTTTGTTTTATTAATTAAACAACTTATGTTAATGATGTTTACTTTATGTTAATCCGGTTTACTTTATGTTTCAAAAGAGGTGTTAATGATGTTTTTATATTAGGTTTTTGTATGACAAATTGATGCGCCCCAATGATTTGGACGAGTCATTCGGATTCTTAGCACCCGCGAGCGTCAACTTAGGTTTAATCTTAAGTAGACCGCATACCGTGACGGAGTATGTTCTTCGGATCCTCATGGAGAATAAAGATGCGGAGAAGTTGTTTTTTATACCGTTTAATACCGGGTTAGCATTTCATTCTAAATTCATCTATTATAATTATTTTCCAAGTTACCATCTAACATTTGCCTAATCATTACAGTGGACATTGGTTGTTGCTCGCAATCAATCCTATCCGAGAAATTGTGTATTATCTTGACTCGTTAGGAAATGATTGGACAACATACCCGGATATGAAGGACCTAATTGACACGTAAGTGAGAATGTTCAAAATTTTTCTTAGTTTATGTGAATTGTTCTAATTGCTTCATTTTTATTTTATTAGCGTCCTACAAGCTTTTCGGGCCCAACGAGATATCCAAACCTCAAGGAGGAGCGCCAACCGCATTACATGGATTAAAGTGGCGGTATATTTTTAATTACCACATTTTTTATTATATTAGTGATGACACTTGATAAAACTTAGGATTTATAATCCATATTTTTTTTTCATGTAGTGTCCTCAACAACGTAATCAAATAGATTGCGGGTATTTCGTGTTGAGGTTTATGCGGGATACTCTTGCTTTGGGCCGATTAGTGATTCCCACCGATGTATGTATTTCTAACCTATGAGTTATTTTTATATTTACACATATCTCATATAATTAAATAGTTGGAATTAATTCAAAATATGTTATATTATTATGTAGTACTTTGAGGAATTCAAGTGTGCATTTTATACAAAGGATCAAGTGGACGAAATCAAAGAGGAGTGGTGTCAATTCATGATAGAGCTCAAAGTTTTTTCATAAATTTGTGTAATTAATGTGTACATTTGTAGTATATGTAATGACTTGTAAATGTGTACATAAATTTGTATATATTTTGATACTAATTGTCATATTTGTAAATGTGTACAAAATTGGTTTGAATTGGTATATATATATATTTGTTAGCCAAAAATTGGTAGAAAAAAGGCCAAAATGGCATGTATAAAATGTGATAACTGTCTGTCAAAATCTGGTTGAAAACAGGTAGAAATTCTGGTTTATAAACCTGGAAAAAATGGGATTTAAAACAAAAGCTACAAAAAATTTCGTATACATTAGACAGCGCTTCTGTAAAAAGCGTTGTCTAAAGGGGGGGGGGGGGGTTAGAAAGCGCTTAAGGCAAAAGCGCTGTCTAAGGGGGGGGGGGGGGGCTTAGACAGCGCTTTTTGAAAAGCGCTGTCTAAGCCCCCCCCCCCCCTTAGACAGCGCTTTTGCCTTAAGCGCTGTCTAAGGTATACCTAAAAAAATTAAAATTGGGGGGGCTTAGACAGCGCTTTTTGAAAAGCGCTGTCTAAGCCCCCCCCCTTAGACAGCGCTTTGGCCAAAAGCGCTGTCTAAAGTATACCTAAAAAAATTAAAATAGGAGGGTCTTAGAAAGCGCTTTTGGCCAAAGCGCTGTCTAAGGGGGGGGGGGGCTTAGACAGCGCTTTTAAGATTTAAAAAAGCGCTGTCTAAACCTTTAGCAGCGGAGGTTTAGACAACGCTTTAAAGCGCTGTCTAAGGCCAAAAAAAGCGCTGTCTAAGGTCTTGTTTGGCATAGTGCAGAACCGTCTATAGCACAGATGATTCATATGGGTCACGTCGTCGTAGCCCCCCACCAATGAACACTCAACCACTGTTTAACTATAGTACGCCCTAAGAACCATTGCTTCGTTTTCAAAACGACTCAATGGCCCAATTTGGGCAACTATACCGTCCCTAATTCACCCAACCCCAACGCCCTAACTACGATGACATGGGCACCGAACTCCATTACGGAAGCGCCGTTGGCCAGAGCCCATCCGGATATTGGGAGCAAATGATGACACATCTGTCAAATACCGCCGGAACTTCTGCCGGACCTTCCAACCAGCCATCGCTCGATCAGGTCAGCACCCAAAGACCACAAACACCTCAAAAAAATCGTGGGAGACCTCGGAGACAACCTAACGCACCGGGATGTGGAACCGGGGGACGTTATAATCGGGCGGGTCATTAGGTTTTTGGTCTTTCTAATGTAATCAATTATTATATATTTAATGAAGTTATTTTATTTTTATTTTTCTTTATTATGTATTAAATAATAAATTTTAAATATTAAAAACAAAAAATATTATAAAAAAATATAATTAAAAATAATTAAAATAGAAAAAAAAATAACAGGAGGGGGTGTATGCGCCAGATGTGGTGGCGCATACACCCACCACACACACACACTAAGGCGCCATGTCTATTGGCGCCTCCTTTAGGAGGGAGACTAAGGCGCCACTCCCCTTGGCGCCTCCTTTAGAAGGCCCAAGCAGGCGCCACTTGCATTGGCTCCTCCTTTAGAAGCCCAATGCATAGGCGTCAATACAACTGGCGCCTCCTCTAAAATTTTAAGGGGTGCGCCGACTCCCCGACGCATTCTCTCCCATACATGGTTATTTTGGAAAAAAATTGAAAACTTGGTTATTTTCGTATTTTATTTGAAAAACATGGTTATTTTAAAAAAAAATCGGTCAAACTTACTCAAAAAATCAATAAAAAAAGTTGGGTCGAGTAATTGGATGGATATAGATTTAAAAATTAAGAAAATCATTAAAAAAATCAGATTTCGGGTGAAACTAGACTCAACCCCAACAAAATTTACTAATCCACTAATCAAACATTTATTATTACAATTTTGATGATTTTGATGAATATTAATTAAGTTACTTATTACAATTTTAGTCTCTTGAACATTTACTATTTTATTGAACCATGCAATACTAATTTTAGGTATTTTATTTATTTTGATATTAATATAATTTTATGTCGTGCAACTTAAGTTTGTTGTTAATATTTTATGATGATTTTTATTAGTTGATGTTATAATTTATTATTGATTTAAATGTATTTTTGGTCTCCTTAATTTTACATCACTTGGGATTTGATTGGTCCCCATCTAATTTTGCATATGTGATATTGATGGTTAGCATAAAAAAAATTAACTTTAATAACATAGCAATGATGATTAGGTTGATTTATTATTTAATATATTTTTATATAAAATGATACTATTAATTCATAATTATAATATTATTTAATATTAATTAATACAAATTATTTATTTTAAAAATAATCCTTTAAATTAAATTATAATTAAATTTAATTATTAGTTTTTATTGAACGATTTAAAATTATATTCTTAATAATAAAACTAATATCACTAATTAGAAAACTTAAAACCTATTTTTTCCCTTTCTTCATATTTACATTCTATATTCATCAAATTCTTCTTTCATCTCCAGACTTTCCAAATTCTTCATTGTCTCCTTCATCATCAACACCATAACTCATCATTATCAACACTATCTTTTACCACCACTTTCATCCCCCACCTCACCATCACCTTCATCATCAACACCCAACAACACCCTATATCATTAATAACTAAAAATTCATATCATAAAAATTCACATCTAAAAATAATCTAGCCTTAAATAGTTTTCTGGTCCTTGTAAGTTTGTGAGTTTTTAATTTTGATCCTTGTATCTTTTTTTGGTCTGAGTCTCTATATTTTATATTTCGTTTGGTTTTAGTCCCTAACATCAATTCTCCATTACAAAAAAGTTGATGTGGTTAACGTTGCTGATGTGGCATTTTTTTTTATGTGTTAAATGATGAAAGCCAATTTTTTTAAAAAACAATACCAAAAAGGGTCAAACCATAGACCTTGTATTTACAACAAAGATTTCTCTCAACTAAACTACTTATGTCTCTTATTTCATATTTGCAACGTATATGTATATATTACATAATTTGTTCCACTATTTTCTACAAAATTTGCAGGCCACTGTCATTTTGGATATTCATTGATTCTGATAACATTTTAATTTGCTCTATTGTTAAAACTTTCAAAAAATAATGGTGGTGTTGGTATTGTCATATGTTAATTAATATATTGGCCATTAATGTCTATTGTCGTGCATGAGTGCATTTGTTTTGAAAAATACTTCACCACCATGCATACATAAAAATAATAACATTGGTACTTTAAGAAATTAAAAATCAAAACCTTACTTCATAAACAAACATGAAGATGAAACTTTAATGGAAGATGATGGTGAAGATTGTGAGCGAAAGAGCAAATAATAAAGTTACAAATCAAACTACCAAAAATGATTATGGTTTGAAATGGTGGAGCACTAAATAAACATAAATGAATACCTCATAAATAAACACATATGTTCCCATCGATCTGAAATTTTTTTGGGTTCGTATGAAGGTTGGACATGAAGATATAAATTCAAACCCAGAATTAAGGACTAAAACCAAAATAAAATAAAATATATTACAGGGTCTAAAGTCAAAAACGCGCCAATTTATAGGGACGAAAATAATATTTAGTCCAAAATTTCGGGTTTGTGTTCATATCTTCATCCCTAACCATCATACAAAACCTAATTTTTTTCAAATCCAAAATTATTCCTTGTTTATTCCTTATTTTCCCTTTTTCATAAAAAAGATTTCTCACACTTCTATCAAGATCAAAGACTACCACTGTACAACAAAAATTCACCACCAATTCTATTAGGTGATAAAACTTGCAAACCATATCCCATCACTAGAAACAACAACAAAATTAAATGAAACAAAACAAAATTATGTATTGAGGATTTGGAACAGAGTAAAATTACCAACTGAATACGTAGCCATGGATTAAAGTGTAGAGGAAGAAGAAGAATACGGATTAGAGGAGAGGAGGAAGAAGAAGTTCAAACTCCAAAATGAATTCATTTTTGGATTTAGTCCTTCCCATTATGTAATATATACATGTGTGTTGCAAATATAAAATAAGGAACATAAGTAGCTTAGTGGAGAGGCATCTTTCTTGTAAATACAAGGTCTATAATTGAACCCCTTTTGGTACCATATTTTGAAATTTTAAAAGCTGATTTTTAAAATGGAGGGATTAAAAAAGTCAAAAGTGCATTTAAGCCTTTATTATTTTATTATGCTAAAAATTAGTAAAAATAGGTTATGTGATTTTTTTAAGAAGATAAAAATATTGAGTAATTATATGCAAAAATATGATGACTCATCTTTTAATTATTTAATATTAATAAAATAAAAAATTTATTTGGGCAATCCATTATCCAAACCAACTCAACTCAATCTAAAAATTAGTGGGTTTGTCCAAGCGGTCTATTAGTGTAACCGATCATTATTTTAGAGATATTTTTAACGCACCATATATATTTCTACTGTACCACGCGAACTTCCAAAAATGTCCCATATTTCCGGAGATGCGTCTCCAGACGCACCTCTTACATACTCAATAAATGTCATTTTGAAAGGCGCACTACAAGTTGGGTTATTTTTAGTCGGGAGATGCATCTCCGATTTATTTTAAGAAATACCTTATGTAATTACCAGTTGAGTAGAAACTTCGGAGATGCATCTCCGGGTTTATGGGCGGGATTTTGAAATTTTTTGTCACCTTTGCATGTCAGATATTTCCGGAGATGCATCCCCGAAACTATTTGATACAAGAAGCAGCTACAAGACCACACATCCATTGTTGTCATAGTTGGTTTTCAACCAAATACTTAACCAAAAAACTCTCTATTCTCAATCCATTTTTCACTACAAATCTCCATTCTTTTGGCTCATCAAATCATAGGGAGTAAGAGAAGATAGAATTTTGGGTAAATATATTTCATTTCACTTTGCATTGGTCACATTAATCATGTTTTTTTTTCTGTAAAAAAGAGTGTCGCGTCTGGAAATGTATCTCTGGAACGAGTATGAACTTGTCTGGAGATGCATTTCTAAAAGTTGTCTGTCATTGATTTTCAGTTCTTTCTTCAGCAATAACGCTTATATGTTGTTATATTGTAATTGTTCTCACTAGATATGGTGCACCCCAATGTTTTCGCAAAATAAGTTGTTTCTTTGGATGTCCAAGGTGTTGTTGTGAAGGCAGTAGATGTTTACAACCAATTTAAAACCAAACAAGAGTTTGGATGTCGTGATCAAATGCTTCAATGGATTTGTATGGAGGCCTATAAAATTGGGTTTGGTGTGGTTATTGGAAGGTCCGATAATGGTTCGGATAGAAGATGCACTTTTGTGACAATAATGTGCAAAAGAAGCGGGAAATATATAACTCCTCTCCTGAATTTTAAAAGAGATGACACTAGTTCTAAAAAATGTGGAAAGCAAACCATATGCACAAGTAATTAAAGTAACAGAGATAAATCGTCAGAAATGAATTTCATCCACTTATCTAATGCACAAATCTACTAATCAGTTGCACACAACCTAAAACACTTATTAATATCATCATGTATCACTCACATTAGTGTTCATGTCTAAAGTGCTGACGACAGTTCTACCATATTATCTAATCGACGATCTCTCAGCCTATCAAACAATGCAGAGCATTAAGAATCGATACCCACGATGAATGTTAGATCTAAATCTATGTCTAGAGTTTAGCGTCTAACAGATGATTATCCTAGATCTAGATTCGAAGAGTATTTCTCAATAACGGTTCAAATCAATAGATAAACAAGTCAACAAGGATAACATCGATATAGATTCATAAAATAGATCGTATACAACGCCATAAATAATAAATATACATATTATCAAAGTAAACTTACATACAATTCCAACAAGAAAGATATTACTGTTGGTGTAAGCCCTAGAGGCCAATATTTTTGGTACTTGTATCGAATTATTTATTTATTAATAAAAGGCTTTTTCTTTATTATGGTTGATTAATAAAGTCCCTGGAATAGATAGTCCGTTTAATGTATTAAGTGTGACTTAATCATGAGAGCACATTAAACATAAGGACACTATTCTTAAAGTATCCGTAGTCGAGCTTTATTGTGAAGTGGGATAACATTAAAGCATTAAGACTGATATGTTTGTAGACTGATGATCACATCTCATGGATCATGGATAAAGAGTTATCAAGTCTTAAACATAGGTATGAATATTAAGAGTAATATTTATACCGGATTGACCCGCTATGAGAATACTATATAGAAAGTTATGCAAAGTGTCATAAGTTATTCTCATGGTGATAATAGTGTATACCACTCTTCGACCTGAAACCACTATGGACCCTAGATGTAGAGTCGAGTGCTTTATTGCTGATCCAACATTGTCCGTAACTGGATAACCATAAAGACAGTTGATGGGTACTCCACAAAGCATGCTGAGGGACACGAGTATCCTAGATGGAATTTGCCCATCCTGCATAACAGGATAAATGTCTATGGGCCCAATATTGAACTGGACAAGGATGACACAGTCTATACCTTGTGTTCAATATAGACATAAGGGCAAAGGGGTAATTATACACATAATTATTATCACATGAGGTTTTGTCAAATCACATGACAATTTCGTGTCTTGGGTAGCAGTGATGTGTTGCTAGATACCGCTCACTGTTTATTATGTTAAATGCGTGATTTAATATAATTGCCAACATCACGAAAACCTACAGGGTCACACACAAAGGACGGATTGATGAGAGATAGAGTAACTAAGGAACATCGTAAGGTACGGTGCACTTAAGTGGAATACGAAATATGGTAAGGTACCAAATACTTAAGTGATTTTGGCATATTACGAGATATGAGCCAAAATACACTTAAGTGGGCTTTTTAGCTTGAAGCCCACACAAGTGGTTCTATAAATAGAACCCCTTGGATAGAAGTATTGTCACTCCACTGAGACTGAAACTCAAGTAAAGACTTGGAATTTCGTTTCCCTCTCTCTCTCTCACTCAAAGCCTTCATTCGTACCAGCTAGCACTGAGATTGAAGGAACCCGTTCGTGTGGACTGAGTAGAGACGTTGTCATCATTCAACGTTCGTGATCGCTCTGTGGATTTGTATCCAATGTTTTGATCGTTACAAGAGATCTGCACCAAAGGTTCGAATCGCCACAAGAGGTAACGATTCTATCACTGATCATGCTCATTCGTAAGGATCACTAAATGGAGAAATTTTAAATTCCGCTGCGCCTTGGATGGAAATTCTCCTTCAATTACAAGGAGAATAATGAAGATGAACAAGCATCCACCATAATTTCCTAAGCATATAAACAAACCCAACTCCGGATCTTCAAGATTGCAACCCCTAATGTTGTTTCTAAGCTACTCTCCACAAAAAATGGTGGTGATGGAATTGGGGTTAAAATTTCCTAAAACCATCCCTTAAAATTTGTATAAAAATGAATAAATAGGGGTTGAATAAGTGGAATCGCGCTAAGCCCGTGTAGAGTTCGCTTAGCGCGACCACAATGAAAAATAGCAAACTGCCATAACTCGTGATAGGATAGCGCTTAGCCCACTCCTTCCATAAGCATGCTTAGAACGCTCAAAGCATGATCCTAGCACGAAAAGTGCAAGCCTTTCGTTTCTAAGTGTGCTAGGACAACGCTTAGCCCTAGCAGGAACTTTATTACCTTCCCAAAATGCATCATGAAGCTTTTGATTTTGCCTTTAAGTGTTCAGTGCTTCAACCATGCATGCATGACTTACAAAAAGTGATGAAAACTATCAAACTAAGCGATATTTACATGATAATGCAAACTATACAATATATACGCATAAGTTGAGATTTATGCATAAAAATCAATTGAAACAAGTCAATAATTGTCAATTATTCACACACAAAATTACTATAATTTAGAATATATCAAACTCTCCCTAACTTATAACTTGTTTGTCCTCAAACAAGAATCAATCACCCTAAAGAAAATAAAAGCAATCACCAAGAAATCATGATCAACAAGTTTTTAAAAATGGAAACAAATGCGTGGTTCAAATTCTCAAGAGTACAATCAAAGTAATGCTTACCACTATACTACAATGACACCATGATCATGAAACAAACTCTAAGTACAAGACACATGTCAAAAATTCTAAAGTAATACATTTCCAAAGATGAATCACACTTACACACAAATTCATCAATGGATGAAGAATAAACATGAGGGACTTAACTCACACCCAACAATCTTGCTAACATCTTGATCAAATTATGCATTCGTCTAAAAAAACTCATATTGAAAGTATAAAAGCATAAATCCCTAAGGACTTTAAAGGGTTGTAATGTGGTTTGGGTAACAAAGAATGGTTTTATCTCAAGGTAATTGAAACAAAAACTGCCTAAACAAATGAGATTGATCACTTCTCAAATTCTCAAGCATTCACAACTTCATTCACCTTTTTCTCTTTGCTCAATTGTTACACCATTGCACACAAATTATTAGCATTATTTTTTTCGTATTTTTTTTCTTTTTCAAGGCTTTTTCTTTTTCTTTTCTTTTTCTTTTTCACTTTTCTTTTCTTTCTTTTTTTCAAAATTTTCTTTTTCTTTCTCGACCTCTGATGCAACCAACCTTTTCTCCCCAACTTGAATGCAACCAATCATTGTAATGTGAATGCTCCCAAACTTTCTAAGGCAAGGGTAAAAATTCAAACCATAATTTATGATTGAGGGTTCAAGAAAAAAGTTTAGAATCCAATCTAAAATCAACAATGAACTAATTATTTATGTATAAGTTCCAAAAGTTAACATCAAAATGGATCATGCCACAAAGCTCAAAGGGGGTAAGCAAATTACCAGTCACTCACAAGGTAAGCTACTTATTCGTCAAATGGTTGTGCTCAAAACCAAACAAAATGCCTTGATCATTTTAATGCTTTCATATAAACCAACACGAATGCAAGATTAAACATAATTCAAACGATTTAAAACAAGAATTGTTGGTTTCCTGTGCATATAGTAAACAATGGAAAAGCTCATCACATTTATCTATGATCTAAAGTGATTCAAACATGAAAAAGTATTGAAAAAGAATGAATGGGATAATATTTGTACAAAACATAAGT
Source organism: Lathyrus oleraceus (assembly GCF_024323335.1). Classification (NCBI taxonomy): domain Eukaryota; kingdom Viridiplantae; phylum Streptophyta; class Magnoliopsida; order Fabales; family Fabaceae; genus Lathyrus; species Lathyrus oleraceus. The sequence goes on from NC_066582.1 coordinate 36,658,352, forward strand.
TTTATATTCATTATATGTTGTAAAAATAATTAAACATGTACCTTAACCATGTACTTTCCTTTCAACCTCTTATCATTACCATAACATTTTCTTGTTGATGCATTCAAACTTGAAACAATCACTCTATGTCTCCTCCAGCCAATCAAAGACAAGCTTCTTGGACAAACAAAAAATATCTCTAACAACTTAATAGCTTAATATTAAATTACTACTAAACATAAAACAAAATAATTTCAAAATAGGTCAAAAGACCTGGGTGAAAGTGGATAAGCGGCTGAGATATTTTTCCATGTGCAGCAGAGCGCGCTAAGCGGCATCAGCAAAACAAGGTTTTTCAAAAATTGCCAACTTTTCTCAAGCTTTCTAACCACTCCCACTCTTTAATAACTATACTACTAAATGAAAATATATTAAATAATTAAAAGGTTGGTTTTCCTCCCAACAGACGCTAGTTTTACGTCGTTAGCTCGACGTCTTTCTTTATTAGATGCTCCTTCAAGTTGCCTCTTTTGCGTGGCTAGTTGTTCACCAACGGCTACCCCTAACCAACACTTGAGCAAACTGGAAGGGAAAAAAATATATATATAAAAAAACTTGAACCAACATGATGGAAAACAAGTATATATTGAAACACTTGAACAAACGTTATGAAAAACAAGAATATTTACAATATAAACAAATATGGCAAACAAGTAGCAAAACAAGTATCTATACAATATAGACAAGTTTATGTATAAGTTTCTATACACTATACACAAATGTACAAAGCTTAAAAAAAGATAGAAACTATTGCGATGTTTTCTAATATCTAAACACCAATCATCGACAACGGCGCCATTTTGTTAATTGCGGTAAAGTAGCAAGCAAAAGTAAGTACTTTGATTTTTATCGTCTCCACAGGGATTAGTGCGATATCATTGTCATTCAACGGTCTCTACGATTTTAAGCTTGGGTTTGCAAGATTTATAAATGCGGAAAGCAAAACATATGCACAAGTAATTAAAGTAACAGAGAGAATTCGTCAGAAATGAATTTCATCCACTTATCTAATACGCAAATCTACTAATTAGTTGCACACAACCTAAAAGATTTATCAATATCATCACATATCCCTCACATTAGTGTTCATGTCTGAAGCACTAACAAGAGTTCTACCATATTGTCTAATCGACGATCTCTCTGCCTATTAAACAATACGGAGCATTAAGAATTGATACCCACGGTGAATGTTAGATCTAAATCTATGTATGGAGTTTAGCGTCTAACAGATGATTATCTTAGATCTAGATTTGAAGAGTATTTCTCAATAACGGTTCAAATCAATAGATAAACAAGTAAAGAAGGATAACATCGATATAGATTCATAAAGTAGACTGTATATAATGCCATGAATAATAAATATAGATACTATCAAAGTAAACTTACATATAATTCCAACAAGAAAGAGATTACAAGAAGAAGAATGAAGATGAACAAGCATCCACCACGATTTCCCAATGATAGAAGCAAACCCAACTCCGGATCTTCAAGATTGCAACCCCTAATGTTGTTTCTAAGCCAATCTGCACAAAAAATGGCGGTGATGGAATTGGGGTTAAAATTTCCAAAAAATTTGTGTAAAAATGAATAAATAGGATTGAATAAGTGGAATCGCGCTAAGCCCGTGCAGAGCTCGTTTAGTGTGACCATGATGAAAAATAGCAAACCTCCATAACTCGTGCTAGGATCACGCTTAGCCTGCTCCTAGCACAAGCATGCTCATAGCACGAAAAGTGCAATTTCTTCCTGCCTTTTGTTTCTAAGCGCTAGGACCGCGCTTAGCCCTAGCAGGAACTTTATTTCCTTCCCAAAATGCATCATGAAGCTTTTGCTTTTTCCTTTAAGTGTCCAATGCTTCAACCATGCAAGAAAACCTACAAAAAGAGATGAAAGTTATCAAACTAAGCGATATTTACATGATAATACAAACTATAGAATATATACGCATAAGTTGAGGTTTATGTATAAAAATCAATTGAAACAAGTTGTCGTACCTCAAATTTTGCCCATATTTCATGTTTTCTAGTGTAATTTTATTTTGAATAAATGAAATGACATATTTGGTAAGAGAGCATGTGTAAGGAGTACAACCATAAGGTCTTGGGTTTGAATCTCAACTTTCCCATTTTTCTCTTTTTTCTGTTATTTCTATTTTTCACAAAAAATAAAAATAAATGACACTTTTATTTTATTTTTTTAATTAAATATTTTTAGATAAATATTATTTTTCAATTTTTATGCACTTTTATGTAAAAAGAGTAAAACAAAACCCAAAAAATTCATTAATATTACTTGTTCCATTTTATGCACTTTTATTTAAAAAGAGTAATATATATATATATATATATATATATATATATATATATATATATATATATATATATATATATATATATATATTTTCTCTGTTCCTTAGGAACGAATAAAGGATGGTGGCGACTCTGTCATTTTTTCAGCCGCGACAGCTGACGACTCTGATGGGGAGTTTTTATACTTTCCCTAAAGAGAGTTTCTCGTAACCTTTGGTTTTAGGATTGTGTGCTCTTTATTTGCTTGTTTATTTTCTATTAATTTATTTGGTTGTTCTTTTTGAATTTTATATTTCTTCCATATATATTTTTATTGTATATTTCATTGTATTATTATTACATATCATGTGGATGGGATTGTTACATGTGTGAAGCCAAAACTCAGGCTTAAGGAAAAAGATATAAGCTTAAGTAAGGGGTCGTCATGTCTTGGCCACTAGGGTTCTCATCTCGTGGGGTCTTTGATGATGATTCCACCTAGAGTAGATCAATTCAAAAGATTTATCATAAGAAGGTTGACACTTCTTCATGATGGAACTTTGAATTTGGTCCAAGACTCTAGGGACCTCTTCTAGAACACCTTAAAATCAGGGTGACCTTATGTTATCAACCCACAAAAGTCGTTACTAAGGTCAGCCCTAGATGAGACATATCCCGAAGGATGACCATAGGAATGCTTTCTCCTTCTCATGGTAAAACAAGGGTATAGTCCATGACTCTAGGGATATCATCATACCAGAAAAGTTTATATCCGACAAGTGATGGGATTGGGTAGTCTTAATCTAGATCTGACCTATCATAAGGAACCTACCCTTAACTAGGCCATGCTTTCATATTACCTTACCTATCCTTAAACCCATATATGGGTTCCCTTACATGCCATTATCCCTATCTGTAAGAGACCTTCTTAGATAAGGTTTCCCTATGTACGTCACTATCTTAAACCCATAAGGGTTTCCTTTTATCTATTACTATCATAATGTAACATTTGCATTGTATCTAAAAAAAACTTTTAGCATACCTTAAAAAAACCTTTTTGCATACCCCATGCATTTCATGCATTTGCATGCATACACATACATTTGTATATCCTTACCGCTTTCGCCTTTTATCCAACTGTCGAGAGCTAAGAGGTTTCCCGATACTCATAAACAAACTCAAAGGATATCTCAAGAAACTATGGAGGAACTCAAGAGGGGAAAGGACCATTGAAGAGAGAAGGTAACCCTTCATCATGCAAGCCACTGGCCTACCCAATGATTTAAATACAACGATCATGGATGATGTCGCTGCAACAAGGGATACAATAGTATCTTATTTATCAACAACCTCATGTGCCTCATCAATCATGACAAAGGAAGCTTAGAAGGAAACTGAATCCTATACTAATGTCTCATGACTTATTCAGAGGTTCCCTAGTGGAATTACAACTGAATGATCTTCCTCTTCGTCCATATCCTACAAGTTATGAAGAGAATTCCTGATGTGAGAACAAAGTACAATACTTGCATTTGACTTTCGAAAAAGGAATCCTATTGGTGAACAATCACCCTTTATCTTTACAAGTGCAAGAACTTCAAGAAGCGTCTCATAAAGTCGATGGATCAATAAGGAAGTTCACCCATAGGATCAATAGACTATATCATTTCCAGTTGTAACTTCTTTCTTGCTAAGTTTTGTTTGTTGCTTAAAGTTGTACTCTTTGAGAAATAATTTTGATAAAACGAGCATGCATATTTTTGGAATCATTCCATTCGTTTATACTCTCTTCTACGCCATCACTTGCTAAAAAATCAAAATGTTCCATTTCGCTTTTACCTCTTAACAAACTTAGGAGGAGAATGATGTAATAAACAACTGAATTTGCTGATATATGCTTTAATAGTAAGATTGGGATGACGATGTAAGGCACTGTTTCATTTCCCTAAACACTGGAGAAATAAGGAGATAATCCGTAGTCAACCCCCTCGAGCCAGAAGTTGGTGTTTCTTTTCTATTAATAAAAAAATCCTTAATCTTAACCAGAGGCAGGATAGTTGTTCAATTAAGTCAGTGGTGCATTCTGATCTTAAGGGAACTATTCCATCTAATCACATGAATAAGAGAATTAAGCCCATCCTTTTCCTCACATACGTCATCCAACATCGAGGAAGCAGAGAAAGAATAAAGCTCACGAAAGCTAACTTGGAAGTCATAACTTTCAAAATTAAAAGCCAATATCACAAGAAGTGGTTTCAAAAAGGGGCCCACTAAGTTAAAAAAACTAAAAAGGAGTTGACTTAGGCAAAAATTAAGGCATCCCGATGGGCCTCAAAATTTATAAATCGGTCCATGCAAAACTAGGGATTAAAAAAATAAAAATAATATAATAAAAAACAAGCTTGCAAACGAAAGAAGGTGACTGCCATCTCAAGAATATCATCAATGCTTAGTTCTTTTAAACCTACTTCTATCATCTTGACTACCAGAACTCTCTTGCAGACTGGAAGCATTTGTTGAGTTAATTGAATTTAGGAATGGAGAACATCAATATCTTTTATTTCATAAACCGTGAACCGGGTCAGATTATAACATTTTAAAGTCCTAATTGAAGTTAGGTTCACTATGAAAGCATATTCGGCAAAATCATTGTTAAATTGACTCTGAATGTTTATTATTAACCATCTTGTTCTATCACATCTTCATTTGTGCCAACCTCATGGCCATATATCATCTGTATACACCATATCCATTTTCCATAACAACTTTCGATTTCAAAAACTTGCATGATCATGATGTTAGAATTACTTTTCAAAAAGAACATTTTTCTCAAAAATAACTACTTAGCATCAAGGAAATATTAACAATGGTCTGATCATGGGTATACCACTTCGAGACATTGTTGACTAGGGGCAAGTCACCTAAGGATCCTTCCAGCTAGGGGCAAATACTTATAATTATGGATAGATCATATGAAGATCCTACCAACTAGAGGCAAAGAGTCCCAAGATTTGACCCACCGATGTTGAATCACCTCTATGACCCTGATGATAAGGGGCGAACCTTTCAAGAGCTCATACTAGGGCAAACCATCTAAGGAGCATAGTGGAGCCAACCACTCTGAAAGTCGATTAATCAGGGGCATACTTTCCAAAAGTTCAAATACTAGAGCAATTCATATGAAGGTCACATCGCAGCATTGTGGGACCCAAGTTTTGTTTCAAGCAACTCCTCCAGACCCTAATAATCAGGGGTATACTTTTCAAGATACATACACTAGGGCAACCCATATCAAAGTCATACCATAACACAGTGGGGTCCAAGTTTCATTTCAGACAACTCTTCCAAGAGTACCTATAAATAAGGACAATACCCTCAAAGGCTCTAGCAATCTAGGGCAGACCGCCGCAAGGCTTGATCAAAAGATACCACTTTAAAAAAACAATTTACCAGGGGCAAATAATTCCAAGGGTCGATTAGTCAAGCACAAATCTTTCTAAGGTTAATACTACGAAAGGTCTTCTCAAGTGCATGGTATTTCCAAGCCGCTTCAAATTCATATTGAGGTGAATTTCTTCAAAGACCCAACAGGCTGGGGAAACTATAGGATACTACAGGGACAATCCATCTCAATAATTTCAAGATGCACATGCAAGCTCTTTCATACATTAACAGTTATCAAGTTCACAATGAATATCGGAAAGTCATGTTAGCTCAATACCCCATTATCATTTTTTGACAAATAACCTTGTAATACAATTAACCTCTCTAAGCCTTTACAGTCCCCAACTCACCATAGGGGAATTTGTTGAAACATTCAAATCATTGTCATGCATTAAGCATGTCACTACACTCTAGCATTTAATCATGCATATCATCTCATTCATTTGGCATATCCCCGAATCATGAATTTGGCTTCCTCACAAAAGCCTAACCTTCCTTGGCATTCAATACACTCATAAAGCCCAATTCTACTTTGCACATCATAAAAGCTTAGAACCCTACAAAAATTCCAACCCCCCTTGGCATTTACCCAAAAAGCCCAATCTTGTTTGGCACCTAGCATTCTCAAAAACCCCAAACCCATCCTCATTAATAATTCCAGAACCCAGGCTTCAAAAGTCACTTTTCGAAGGTCCCACTTAACTCTTCATCGAAATAAAATAAGCTCCATTCTTCAAAAGAATATATCATCCGTGGGAAAATCATCCACGACATCTCATTCATGCATCATATCAGGCATAACATATCCATAAATATGGAGCATTACACCATACAAACTCTAAACATGCATACATAACATATCATAACGTGCATGCATAACATACATAGCATAGACTGAGACTGAGGACTCATCATAAGAGTCTGGATCCACCCCCAACTAAGTCGATGTTAGATCTTTGTCCAAGTTTCTCCCTAGCTCTCTGTCTCCCTGTATATCCCAGTAAGTCGATCTTAAGGATAATTCCCCGGCAAGTATCCTTGGAACGCATTCTCCAAGCAGAAAATACTTAGCAGCATTGTCCCTATTATTCCCTAATGGTATATAATTCCTTCAATAGATCCTTGCAAGGATTTCTTAGGACTTTCCTCGACACTCACGCTCCTTAGGAAACCTCGTCTAGAAGCTTATTCACCAGTAGACAATTATCTTAGATGACACCAGTCTTCCCCAGTAGAGATATAGAGTTCTTTTATCAATCTCCTTTTTACTCCTTTATTCTCGGAGAACTCCCCAACAGAAGTTCTTGCTCTATCATTATCCATGATAATATACTATTTATGATTCTTACACCACTGCCCATTTCGGTTCTTACACTGTTGTCATTCAGTCACTTTGGTTCTTACACTGTTATCATCCAGTCACTTCGATTCTTAAACTGTCGTCATACCTTCACTTTGGTTCTTTCACCATTTGCTTTTTCACTTTGGTTCTTACATCGTTTGTCATCTTGTTTTACGATTCTTATACCGCTATTATTTCCTTCATATCTTTCGGGTCTTACATCAATTTTCTTGACAATAATGAGTTATTGGTTCTTATATTGATAACGATCAAAGTCAAATCCCCATCTATACCAGTACAATTTCCCAACTAGGAATGCTTATTGGTCTTCCCTAGTAAGTAACATCTCCATAAAGACTTTTCAATAAAGGACTTCCCCACCAAACTCACTCGCCGTGAGTCGCCAAAGGAATCTATGCATAGTCGGTCATCCTGAATGATCGTTATCAACTATTGAGCGGGTCTTCACCTCTCACACCTCCAGCTTACTAATTTATCCCACACACGAGACACGTTTCATATTCCAGGTTTGCCAAGGGATTTTACCAAAGGATTTTACCAAGAGATTTTATCAAATGAGTTTTATCAAAGGGGTTCAATCAAGGCGTTTTCATCAGACCATTATCCACCAAGGGTTCACCAGGGTCTTACCAAGAATTTTCAACAAAGTGTTATTGTCAAGGGGTTTCATCATGGATTTATAAAAGGGTTTCACCAGAATTTTCTATCAAAGGGTTCCACCTGATTTTTATTAAGGGATTTTATCAAAAGGGTTTTGTCAAGGGATTTTATCAAAAGGGTTTTGTCAAGGGATTTTATCAAAAGGGTTTATCAGGAATTTCATCGAAAGATTCCATCAAGGGGTTCTTCTAGACTTTTACCAATGGGTTTCATCCAGAGTGATCTGGGTATTAATAGAGTACTACCTGATTCCCGTAAAATGATCGGATGATCATGGGAATCATGTGCAAGCTTCACCTAAAAAAGTTAAAATTGATCAGAAAGGGTTTCATCAAGGGGTTCCATCAAGAGTGGTCGGGGTATCACCAAAGTCCAACCAAGATTTCAAATGATCGAATGATCATAGGAATTTCAAAAACCGGAGGATCGTTAGAGTCCTATCTGATTCTCTAAAGAGATCAAATGATCATAGGAATCGTATTAAAGTTTCATCCAGATGGGCTGAAACTGGTCAAATGGGTTCTACCGGGATTTTATCAAGCAACAATAGGAAGATCGTCAGAGTCCTACCTGATTCTCTAAAATGATAGGATGATCATAGGAATCTATGCAAGTTTCACCCGGATAGGCTGAAATTGATAAAAGGGGTTTTATCAAGGTTTTTATCAAGCAACGATCGGCGGATCATCAGAGTCTTACCCGATTTTTGTAAAATGATCGGGTGATCATAGAAATCGTATGCAAGTTTCACCATGTCATGCCCTAATTCTTAACCTTAATATTCCACATGCCATTGGCATCCTTGCATACAAACAAGGTCACCTTTTGGTTTATTTCCCTCTCATCTTTGGGTTTTGCTTTTGTAGGAATCATCAAGCACCCATTGGTTGATGTTTTACCTTTGTGTTTATATGTTCATTGTTTATCTAACCACTAATCAAAATAGAAAAATATGTTCTATTTAAGTTTATTGTGCAAGGTAGGGCTTGCCATCAAGAGTATCAAACATGATTCCTCATCTAGGTTTTTCTTTGATTCCTCAACTAGGTTTTTCTTTGATTCCTCAGCAAGGTGTGGCCAACCATTGATTCTCAAGGGAGCTATATTTAAATGCATGATCTCAAAGGTTCTAAGGTATCTTTCAATCTCATTTTGAGCAAGAGTACATCAAAGATTTGTTGCTTACTTCTCAAGGAAAGTCAAAGGTTCATGTGTTTATTTCCATACCTTCTTCAACAAGAAACTTCAAGCTTTGAGAAATCTAATCAAGATACATTCAAGTACACCTTATTTTAAGTCCATATGATCATCCATGTACCTTGAAATGAAAGAAAAGTCAAAGTACACAAGCTTGTTCCAAGTGGTTTGACCTAAAAGTCAACATTTTGAAGTCAAAGTTCCAAGGATCATAACTCTCTCAATTATCAACATTTTTTGAATGCTTCTTTTTGAATATGGATCTTCTCAACATCCTCTACAACTTCTATTTGCATGACAAGAGCCAATTATGCTTGGAGGATCATCAAAAGTTTGGAGAGATCATAGGTCATATGTTGACTTAGTGAAATTTGACCTATTTTCAAGTGACTTTTTCTCAACTTTCAAGATTCATAACGTCTTAAACTTTCAACATTTGAGGATGATTCTTTTTGCAAAACGTCATTTGTGACACCCTCTATAAGTTTGCTTCAAAGATCAAGGTCAAATAATGCTTAGAAGGCCATGGAATTCATCGAAACATTATAGGTCATTTTCAGCCATTGAACACTTGAATTTTTCTAAGTTACATAACCAATTTTTCATGCCAACTTCAACATGCCATAACTTTGTGCTCAAACATCCAAATGCAATATTTCTTGGAACATTGTAATCTTTGTTATGATTTCAACACATTGCAAAAAGAATGGAATAAAAAAGCCTCCTGAGTAGGGTGCTCCATTAGATTGAACACGATGACTTGGAACTCAAGAAATCAACATTGCCCGAAATTTGAACCTCACTAATCTCAATTCCAAGCCAAATTAGCATGTGTTTTGGACGTAAACATGTTTATCCAAGTCTCCAGAAGTTAATTGACCTTTGAAACACATCATTTCGCTGAGTTTTGATGAGTTGCAAGTCACATTTTTCTCACATTCGGATCAAATTCGTTTTGCACGAATTTAGCATCATTTCACACGTATTTGGATCCAAACACATTTACTATAAATAGAGGAAGCTATTGTATTTATTTCCAAGCTTTTGAGAGCCAAGAAATCTCTACTGTAACTTGAAATTTTCTAGAAAAACTCAACTATCGTGTTTTGAATTCCAGCTTATTTCAACCCAATTTCTTGATTCCATTAGCATCTTCGGCATCCTCTAAAGCTTTTGCAACAATTCTCAAGCTCTAAGACCTTCTGAAGTGCTCTAACCAGATCGAGCTTCATCAATTTTTGATCACCATTTGGATAAGTTAGTTTGAGTATCATTTGAACTCAAACAAGTTACCACATTGCAGTCATTCGCTCTCTGATGCTTTCCCTTAACTTATCTGGTGTTGATTGATCGTGTCCATCATTTAAATTTATTTTTTGTGGCTTGTTTGCTTCTGAAACTTCTTTGAAATTCCCATTGCTCAATTTAGATAAATGAATTTAGAGCATAAGGTTAAATTCGGGATGAGAAGAGGATCACAATGGTGGTGGTCTCGTGTTCTGAATTTACCAAACAATGAAACTCCGGTGAGAGTCCACCGGAGAAGATGACCGGAGTGTTCCAGGTCGTCTGAGTTTGGCCAGACACGTTGGACAAACGAAATGTTTTGATTGGCTGATTTTGAATTGGATCTCGTGTGTTGTTTGCATCGTGTTCCATCATGCATCTTAATCTGAGGAGTGTTGGATCTACCACATCAATTAATGAGGCGTGATCCAACGCTCCGTTTTTTTCTGATTTTTAATTCTTTTTCTTTTATTATTTTTAATTGCTTTTTTTTAAATTCATAGTAATTTCATTTTTCATCCAAAAAATTCCAAAATAATTTCTAAAATTCTCTTTTATTTTTCTTCATTTGATTTTTATTTTTTCACATTTTTATTCACTGATTTTGAATTTTTCATAAATTTTCTCTTTTCTCCTTTGTTTTAATTGGTTTAAAAATATTTTTCTGCATTTTAATTCTGAAAAATTTATTACATGCTTCTTATTTTATTTCCAACCTTCCATAATTTTCTTGGTCATTTATTTGGTATTTTGAAGGATTTTATGAATTTTTCATTTTATTTCTATTTTAAAATTCATTTAAAAAATAATTTTGGTGCTTTTTTATTTCATTTAATTGCATTTTATATTTTATGACCTTCGTGAACTTTTTTTGGCCTTGGATCATGATGGTTTGAATCATGAGTCTCATCAAACTCAATAGATATTGGATGTTGGTGGGGTGAAAACCCTAATCCACCAAAATGGATGATTAATTTTGATGATGACTTGATCAACTCTTTGGTCCAATTTGGGTGTGGCGTCTCTTGTCCCCTTCTTCTTTCATCTCTTTCTTTTTCCCTTTAATCAATTGGATGGCTTGTGTCTATCTTGTTTATAATGTGCATATTGGTACTTGATTAACTTTCATCATTTCAAATCTACCTCCTAATTGATCATAGATCATTTAAGGTACTTTAGATTGATGCATAAGTTTGTCCTAAGTGTCATGAAGTATGGATTGAAGTAATGGATCATCCTCCTAACCTTTGTGGTTGATCGTTCCTTCTTTTCTTTTTTGTGTGACATGACTTTAGGAGAATGATTTACATATCATTTCTCTAGCGTGTATTAACACTAATATTATTATTGATCGACCTCAGATAGTTGTGACTTCTACATAAGTCCAATTACGATTGCTTAACATAGCGCTAAATTTGTCCCCAAAGCAAGGCATTTTTATAAGTGAGATTGTTATTCTCTTATTCCTCATGGTATTATGTGAAAATATTGCTCCCTTTTCACTTATGAGAGCTAGTGGCATACTTGTTAATTTTATCCAAGTTTGAGCCCTTCTCGTAAATGATGTATGGGTTCATGTTTTCATGCTTGTGGGTGAATAGTGGAGTGTTCTCCAAAAAATGACCAAACCATATTTCATTTTTGATTACTAACATCATTTACTAACATTTTATTGTATTAACTTTTATTTCAATGTCATTTACTTTATACTTTTATTTTATGTCATTTATTTTATACTTTATGTTTAGCATCCCATATCATATTATTTATGATTATGTCATTTGCTCTTTGTCCATTTGGACTTTTCTTTCATATCCTTGTAAAGAAAACATTAATAAAGAAAAAACCTAAAAAAAATTGTTCCCTTTTATCCATGGACTTGAGGTTGTTATCCTTAGTATTGTTGTGGAGTTATGGACTTAGAGCTAGGATCTTAACCTTTGCTTTAGGAGATTGTGATTTGAGACCTTAAGATTCATCTGATACCTTTGACATTTGACTTATTTGAAGACTTGGCTTGGTTATTTTGGTTTCATCAGATACATGGATTATCATTTGCTTATTTGGCTTGCTTGAGGCTTAATCCAAATGAGGGAATTCTTGTTTGACTTATGTCATAAAGCTTGCTATATCTTGGTTAGATATTTTCTCCCTAACTTTTACTTTATGCTCTAGGATAGTCTCTTCTTCTCCTCCCTTTCTTTAATTTTTAAATCTTCTCCCTCTTTTCAAAAATCTTCTTATTTTCTAACTTGCACCATTTTCTTAACAAACCTTGACTTTTGTCAAGTGATTTTCAAAACTTTTCCCCTAATAAATGTTAATCCATCTTAAGCATATTCAGACCAATTTCAAAAGACTTAAAAAATGCATAACTCATCTAAACCATTTGTGTGCCCTTTGTGCACTTTTCCTTTTAAAAAATTTCTCAATAAGTTTAGACATGAGTCATTTCATAGTTGAGATATAATTCTCCTATCCCCATAGCATTGATGATAATTCTTTTCCATCTGTGAGATCTAGTGACATACTTGTTGATTTTATCCAAGTTGGAGCCTTTCTCATGATAATGCAAAGTTCTCATACTTGTGGGTGACTAGTTGAGTATTCTCCTTAAAATAACAAAATGTATTTTCATTAAAAATGAATCGAAACTAACATATTTGTTATTTTTATCATGAACTACAAGGTTTTGATCATCCATTGCACTTTGTTGGTACGTAGGCATGAGACTTCAAAGGGTCTTGGCAAACACAAAATTATAAAAAAATATATTTCTTTTTCCATCTCTCCAATATTTTTGCAAACAACACTCTTTTCAAACTAAAATGTACATATTTTCAAAGAGGTTCTCATGGAGTACCATGATTGTTTAGGATGCTAACATCTTCCCTTTGTATAACCAACCCCGGACCCTTGTCTCTTTTATTAGTTTTATTTTAAATTTTCGTCGGGTTTTGTTCATACTTTATCCCTTTTTCTTTGGAAACAACAAAAGCGCGGTGACGACTCTTGCTTTATGAGTTAAGTTAATCAGTAGCTTGATCTCAAAAAATTTACCGCTACACACCCGGAGGGGTTGAAAATGATCAAAAGGGTTCTACCAGGTTTTTATCAAACAACGATCGAAAGATCGTCTGAGTTCTACTCGATTTCGGTAAAATGATCAGATGATCAGAGAATCGTATGCAAGTTTCACCCGGATGGGTTGAAACTAACTACCAAAGGTATCAACAGGGGTCCCACCTAAGATTGGTTTGAGTACCAACAAAGCACCAGAGTCATAAAGTCCTTATACATCCCTAGAGAATCTAACTCCATGGACAAAATTAGGATTCCTCCCTATATTTAATCATCTTCCCCCCGAGAGGATGAAAACTCACCGTCATTATCATCTTAGTTCAAAAATACTAGAACCCAACCCCCCCCCCCCCCCCCCCCAAAAAAAAATAAAAAAAAATAAGTTTCCCTTTTCACAGCAAAACCCATAACAAAATCTGTAAATTCACAATCAAATCTTATGTCACAAGTTCAAGAACCACCACTTCTTCATACAATCATCACAACATCAACAATTCTATAATCATACTCCACGGAAACCAAAAATCATCCCAAATCTTTTCTTTACATAGAGAAATTGAAAACACGGGAAAAAATCATCACCATTCAAATCTAAACACAAACTTTATCACAACATAAACCTCTCAAATCCACAAGATCAAAACACCCCAACACAAACACATACCAATTGATTCATAATAACTCATCAGGCAACAAAAACAAATCAAAAGAAGAAAAAGAAGGAATCGGACCAATGAAATCGCAACTCGTCGTGAAACCTCTACAGCACCACCATCGAATCTCTATGCGACTCAACACAGCAACCGCACGAGCCACCCAATCGACACCGCTGCAAGCCGCTGCATATTACCTTTCACCATAAAAACCGCGTCGGTCACCTCCGTCCTGCTCGCCATCCAACCAAAGCCACAACGTCTTCGAGCTCGTTGCCACATGTCGATTTGGAAGTGGCTATGAAAGTTTGATTTTGGAAAAGGTCAAGACAAGATATTGATTATGCAAATGGCCACCCCTACTACTATGTATACATTTTATATTTTATTTATTTATTTATTTATTTATTTCCCTTTTATTTTTTATTTTTTATTTGTTTACTACTTTATCTTACTTACTATTTTTTTATAAAGTAGCATTGTTTTTTATTACTTATATTTAAATAGGCTTTGTAATTATATTTGGGATCTAGAACCATTGCTTTTTTTTTACCGCATTCTATTTTATTTAAAGAATCATAATTCTAAATTAAATCTTTAGATATTTATTAAATAAAAAATTATTTCTTTTTCATTTAAATTTAAATAACAAAAACTACTTCTTTAGTTCCCTATAAAAACAAAAATATTTTCTTTTCTCTATTAATTCAAAAATATACAAAAATAGAGTCTTTCAATGTTGTAAATAATTATTTTCTCATTTAAATTATAAAAAAAATAGAGTTTAATAAAAATACCAAAAATTAATAATCATCAAAGTAACAAATAAAAAATAAATATTATAAGTTACAAAAAGTCACATTCCATTTTAATTAATTATAATTAGGTCTTTCCTTCATTTTATTAAATTAATCCAGGTTAGTTAATTTTGATCACTAATATATTAAATTCAAGAATACGTAAAAAAAATATTTTTAAAAATTTAATTCATAAAAAATACAAAATAAAAAAAATTATAAAGATACACCCCGATCCCCTGTTCTTTTAGTTAATTAATTAATTATTAATTTTAATTTTGATTATTAATTTATAGACTTCGTGATTAATTCAGTTAAATTAATAATTAAGATTTTTTAATTTTTATTAATTATCTCATTTTGTGTTTTTTATGGTTTAATTTAATTATGTCTTAATAAATGGAATTAATTCGATTAATTAATTTTAATATTAATACTTAACTAATTAGACATTTAAAATTAGGATTAACTAAATAAAAAAACATTGGATAAAATCAAGAATAATTTTTAGGATTTTAAGGGATGAAAATTAGGGATAAATTTGGGATAAGGGGTATATCACATTGCATCTTATTTAATTTACTTTCTTAACTAAATTAAATTATATTTGCAATCAAGGGATAAAAACAGGGGATACAAATATGAGATAAAATACGAGATAAAAGTTTAGGATTTTCAAGGGATAAAATCAGGGATAAAATCGGGATAAGGGTTATATCAAATATTCTAAAATTTATTTTCTTAAAATAAATTAAATATTATCTTCACAAACAATCAAGGGATAAAATTAAATTCAACCTACTTCAAACTGTAAGTCCTCTACCCTGGAGTATTGAGGCTTTTTAAAAATCAATCATTTTTCCGCCCCCGATGTGTGAGAGTTTTCAAGGGATAAAAACGACAAAACTAACAATTATTTTCTACAAGAACTACAATGCTCTGATCCTTCATCCAACATGAGGGTACGTAGGCATAGAGTTGTAAACTCTAGCGAGTACAATAATCAAAAGCTTTTTTAGGTCTTTTCCTTTTAATAAATTTTCTTTTTGTTAATAATAAAATAATTTTCTGTAAATAAATAAATAATCAACAATTAATGAATGGCAAGCAAATATCCCCTTAGGCATACAATAACCCTAGACTTAGAAGATGATCTCATTGAGTATAATGGAGGTAAGGGGTGTCTAATACCTTTCCCTTACTTAACCGACTCCCGAACCTAGTCTCTCTCCTTTAACTAATATGTTTTATCATTATTTTCTTGTTCCTTAGGAACGGATAAAAGATGGTGGCGACTTTGTCATTTTTTCAGCCGCGACACAAGTGAATAAGTGTCAATTATTCACACACAAAATTACTACAATTTAGCACTTATCACATAACCATGATTTGTATGAAAAATTAATCGGTCATCCTAGTGTGTCTCTGTTCATGCCTGAAGAGAAAGAATGTGTTGTTGACATGACCTTGAATCTGGTACAATCGAAAAATATACTTGCAACATTGAAACGGAAACGACCCGAAAATATATCAAATATCAAGTAAGTGTATACTATTTGGTACCTGACTAACAAGATGCTTATGGGGGATAGAAATGAGATGCAACAACTCTTGAAACTGTTGGATGATAACAGTTACGTGTCTAGGTACCGAACGTATCGGAGATGAATCTCCAGAATATTCACTACAATTTAAATGTAAATGGTTTCTGAGTGGGATTTATTAAATGTTTTAAATTGTTACGGAAATGCATCTAATATGAATTGAATGCGTCCGGAGATATATCTCCAGAAACTATGAGTATTTAAATAATTTCGCCCAAACCAAAATATCTTATATGAATTGAATATTAGATTTGATCAAAGTCAACTCAAACCGGCTCACGTACATTTTTAATTACTTTTGTTTGAGATACACTTATAACTTTTTCTTTATTTCCGGAAATATGTAGCCACTATAAGTTATTCAAATATTAAAAAAAAAAAATCAATAAACTTATCGATGAAAAATCTAATTAGATCGAATTCGAGTCTTAGTTTGACCTTTCGAATTCATTTGTTAGAAATGAAGATTTTTACTATCTACACTCGCCATAGAAGAAATTAGACTCTAAATGTTTATAAAAAATGTATTTACCATTGGTAAATATATGGAATCCATAAAGAAAAAAAACTAGCCAAGTCCAATTCCATGAGTGTTCCATCACATGACATAAATGATCCCAATTTTATATGCAACAACCTAAAGGCTCCATATATTGGCACATGTGTGTATATATAGATGGTTACCAATTACTCTTGCAAAGTTATTTAATTCTGTCTACATCCAAATACTCCAATCCGGAGAGAGGTAGGAATCCAAGACAATCTAATTAAGAACACCATCAATGGGAAGAAGTCCTTGTTGTTCAAAGGAAGGCTTGAATAGAGGTGCTTGGACTGCTCATGAAGACAAAATCCTCACTGATTACATTAAGCTTCATGGTGAAGGAAAATGGAGAAACCTTCCCAAAAGAGCAGGTTCTTTCTCTTTCATGTTCTTGTTGATGATTCTTACACTTTTATGGTTTTTTGTTTTAATTGTTTTCTCGTGCAGGTTTAAAAAGATGCGGAAAAAGTTGTAGACTTAGATGGTTGAATTATCTAAGACCGGATATCAAAAGAGGTAATATATCAACTGATGAAGAAGAACTTATCATCAGACTTCACAAATTACTCGGAAACAGGTAAAGTATATAAATAAAATTGATGTATTTGATCTATATATAGATCATACAAAATACATCATTTATTTAATTAATATCGCTGAAGGGACTAAATGTTAATTTATTAAGTTAATAATGTGTATTAATTTTTCTTGTCTATCATTTGTGGCAGATGGTCACTTATAGCGGGACGATTACCGGGACGAACAGACAATGAAATCAAGAATTATTGGAACACGAATTTAGGGAAAAAAGTGAAAGATCTGAATCAACAAAACACCAACAATTCTTCTCCTACTATGATGATCTCTACTAAACCGAAAAACTCAAAGATCACACAGAAACAGAACAATCCTAAGGCAATGATGCAAAACTCCCATGTTGTCCGTACAAAAGCTACAAAATGTTCTAAGGTATTATTCATAAACTCACTTCCTCACTCATCACCAATGCATACTTTGCAGAACAAAGACGAGACAGAGACAGAGACAGAGACAGCAACAGAAACAAAACCATCAATGGCTGTCGATGCTGTGGCGAGTGATTCGACGAGTAACAACAGAAACGGTTTTCTGTCTTTTCCTGATAAAGATAAAGAACTGTCTGCAGATTTGTTGGTTGATTTTAACATTGGAGATGATATTTGCTTGTCCGAACTTCTGAACTCGGATTTCTCGGCGACGTGCAGTTTCGATTATAACGATCTGTTATCGTCGCCGTGTTCGGATCAGACTCGGATGTTTTCTGATGAGATTTTGAAGAACTGGACACAATGTAACTTTGGTGATGAAACTAATGTGTCTAACAATCTTCATTCTTTCACTTCCTTTCTTGAATCCAGTGAGGAAATTCTAGGAGAATGATAATAGGTAGCTACAATAAACATTTATTTTCTTCAATAAAATTAACCACTCTAGGCTTTTTTTTTGTTTAATTTTAATTTTATGTTATTGTTCTTCAATAAAATGATATATTATGTGGTTTAATATTGGTATCTTCCGTTTCATGTTTCTAGAATAATTCAGATTCAAATTCACCATTTGTGCTCACCCTAGATAGGAAATAACAAACCTCAAGATCATCAATAAGAAAAGCAAAACAAAAAAATCAAATAACAAATTAGTATTTTTTATAAAGTTGGGTATATCTGAATAAATACAAGTAGTTTAATATTTTTTTTAAGAAAGAAAATAAATATTAAATTTTATTCATAAAGAGATCTTTATTTTGTGAAAGAGAAAAAAATATAACATTTTTTATAAGATGTAGAGTAAAAATAATAAAACAATTAATCACATTAACTTGTTGTTTTCATTAAATGTGTGTTTGGGTGGAAAAAATGGGAGTTTAATTGTTAAAAATATTTTGATTTATAAATATAAATAACTTATTTACCGCAATGTATTATGAAAAAAATATAATAAAAAATACTACTACTAAGAATTAAAAATGGATCAACAACTCGCATTTATTTATCTTAATTCATAAATATTAGTTTAGCGAATTGAGTTTATTTTCTAATAAATATTTAAAATTTTGAAAATACAGTATATAATTTAGTATTTTATAATAACTTAATTATGCTTCATTTATGTTATAAACAATTTATAATTTGATTAATTTTATAAAATTAAAATAAGTGTTCCTGCCAACATAAAGGGGGAATCTGAGTAGTGGTAGTAGAGTTTTTGCTTCATATGCTTTCCTATTGAAATTTTTTATCCAATATGCCCCAGACTGAAAATAATTTTCCAATCTATCCCATTTTTCAGTTAGGGCTCGTCTCTTCAAGTGACTAGAGGATGAAGGCCCAATTTACGCAGTTAGGGCTCGTCACTTCAAGTGACGAGGACATGAAGGATTTTTTTTTTAATATTTTAAATACTTTATTAAATACTAAAAATAATTAATATAATTAATTTTTAATTATTAATTCTATATTTAATTAATATAATTAATAATTAAAAATATAATTATAATTGATTTTCTATATTAATTCTATATTAATTCTATATTTAATTCTATATTTTATATTAATTCTATATTTAATTCTATAATTAATTCTATAATTAATTCTATATTTAATTCTATATTTTAAATACTTTATTAAATACTAATAATAATTAATATAATTGATTTTTAATTATATTAATTAAATATAGAATTAATAATTAAAAATTAATTATATTAATTATTATTAGTATTTAATAAAGTATTTAAAATATTAAAAAAAAAAAAAAATCCTTCTTCATGTCCTCGTCACTTGAAGTGACGAACCCTAATTGCGCAAATTGGGCCTTCATCCCCTTGTCACTTGAAGTGACGAGCCCTAACTGAAAAAGGGGATAAATTGGGAAATTATTTTCAGACTGGGGCATATTGGGTAAAAAAATTCAATAGGAGGGCAAGGCAGGAAAAAAAACTCAGTGGTACTAACCGCTATTAAAGTATCATGAATCTTAAATAGTGGTTTGTAAACGAACTGTCTTTCTTTTGTTGTCTTTTGAATATATTGAAGCAACTACTAGATGGAATTGTTATTATACATGTTCATTTGCCAATGCAAAGTTTTCTAGAAGATTTATTATGTTCATGTTTAAAGTGACCTTACACTAAAATAAGATTAAATATTTTAGGAGATTGACAAAGAGAGTAGAGACCCAACATCTTTGATCAATGAAATGGATTTGTAAGATAAACTATAACACTATTTAAAACTTTCTCATGTTTATTGTGATTAAACATAAACTATTTACATATTACTACGGTTTTAAATAGAATTTTAATAAATTTATATGTTTAATTGTAGTTCAATTTAAATTCTATTTGATTGATTAAGACAACTCAATTGATAGTTGTGCATCAAATATAAAAATGTAAATTTGAATTCGTAACTCTTGTTTATTTTTAAAGGATGAATTCAACCACTAAATTATTTGAAAATCTTTTTTAACTCAACCATAAAAAAAACTTAAAAGCACTTTAAGGAGAGATAGATAAAGTGGTAAAAATAAGTCTTGTTTTGAAAATATTTGAAAATGCATAGATGACTAACAAATTGTAAGAGAAATGTATTTTTCACGACAAAAGACTTTATGGATTTAATTGAAATATATTGACAGTGTAAAAGGATTTTACATTGTCAGTTAATCATAGACGTTGAATGTTGAAACAAGTTTGACTTTTATTTTAAAAATCTATAAAATAATGCAAACGGGTGATGGTGATGAATCGATAGTGTAAAATTTTTTACACTGACAGTGTATAGTAGTTAATCTCATACTTTATTAGTGAAAAATCACATCTCAATGCAATAAAATATAAAAATAATAAAGAAAATATTTGGAGCTTTTGAGATATTGTTTGACGCAATTCTCATCAAATTAATAGTCATCCAAACATACATTAGAAAAATGAAAGACAAGTAGGTAACAAGTGTTAGTATTTTCTCATTATTAGTTTGTTTCAATAAGTTCCTATAAAATAGGATAGGATAGAGTTACTTTTATATTTGACTCATTATTGTTTTTTAAATTCACAATTTATAGGAGAAGTGGCTTTATTTTAATTTTTCAATTTTTCAATTTTTTTAAGGTTATTTAATAGTTGCAATGAGTTACTTTCAGAATAACAAATATCATTGCATTTGCTATTGTGTTTATTTTTTATTAACATTTGGCATAAGAGCTTGTCAGACATGACTGATTAAGAGAGAAAATAGAGGTGTTCTTCGAGTGAAACACGAGAGAAGAGGGAGAAAGAATGACAGAGAACAACACCAACAACAGTGCATTTGTGCATCCTACCATCCCTAAATTTGATGGCTATTATGAGCATTAAGCCAAATTGATGGAGAACTTTCTTCGAGCAGCGGAATTCTGGAGTCTTGTAGAAGATGTAATTACTATGACTCCAGAGGGGAAAGAGCCATCAGAAGCAAAGGCGAAACTCACCCGAGAACCGAAATTGAAGGATAAGAAAGTGAAGAACTATATCTATCAAGCTATAGATAGAGAAATCTTGGAGACCATTCTTAACGATGACACATCCAAGCAGATATGGGGTTCAGTGAAGTAGAAATTCAAGGGATCAACTAGTGTCAAGAGAGCACAACTTCAAGCTCTCAAGACTGAGTTTGAAACCTTAAGAATGAAGGAAGGGGAGATTAGTAATGCTTACTTCGAAAGAACACTCGCCATTGCCAATAAGATGAAGGCATGTGGAGAAAATATGAAAGAAGTAGACATCGCAGGAAATATCCTACACTCTTTAGTTTCCAAATTTAATTATGTTGTATGTTCTATTGAGGAATCAAACACTGTTGGATACACTAACTGTGGATGAACTCCAAACTAGTCTCTTAATCCATGAGCAGAGAATGAGAGGCCCATTTGAAGAAAAGCATGCCTTAAAAGTGACATATGAAGCTCAAGGTGGAAGAAGTTGAGGCGCAACTCGGGAGAGAGGAAGAGGAAGACAGTTTATTGATAAGTCTATTGTGGAATACTATAGGTGCCACAATTTGGGGAATTATCAATATGAATGTACAAATTGGGAGAAGAGAGTCCACTATGCTAAATCAATTATGAAGATGAAATGCTTCTAATGGCATGTGTAGATCTCAAGCAGAACAAAAAGGAAGGAATCTAGTTTCTTGACTCTAGATGCTCAAATCACATGTCCAGAAACAATGAGTGGTTCATGCATCTTGATGAAGGGTTCAAACATTCGGTAAAACTAGGGAATGGCTCTAAATTGATAGTGATGGGAAAGGAAGCATAAAGATGGAGTTTGGAGGTCACGTTCAAGTTATAAGTAATGTGTATTTCAGACTTGAGTTGCGTAACAGTTCTCTTAGTGTAGGTCAATTGCAAGACAAAGGCATTACTATACAGATAAAGAATGAAACATGCAAGTTGTACCATCCAACTTGAGGACTTACAATGGAAATCATAATGACTGCAAATAGAATGTTTGTAGTCATCACAAATATTTTCATTGCAGATTCAGCATGCTTTAATACATATGATGAAAATACAGGTGAAATTTGGCATAAATGGTATGGGCACTTGAGCTATAAAAGGCTTGCCTTGCTGCATAATAAGAAGATGGTTAAAGGGCTTCCAAACATCAAATCATCAATAAATAAGTGCACAAGTTGTATGCAAGAGAAACAACATAGAAAAGTTATACCAAATAAGAGAAAGTGGAAAGCCACAAAGCAACTACAACTAATTCACTATGATATTTGTGGTTCTATCTTACTTGTATCTTATAGCAAAAAAAAGGTATTTGCTAACTTTCATTGATGATTTCTGTCGAAAATTATGGGTGTATTTTCTGAATGAGATGAGTGAAACATTTTCAACTTTCAAAAATTTCAAAATAATGGTGGAAAAGGAGTTTGGATTATCCTTATGTATCTTGACAACAGATAGAAGAGGAGAATTTAACTCAAAAGAATTCACAGATTTTTGCAAATCACAAGGGATCGGGAGACAGGTGACTATGACATATACGCCTCAGTAAAACGGAGTTGTCGAGCGTAAAAACTGAACAATTCTCAACATGGTGAGATGTTTACTTGAAGAGAAGAAGATGCCTAAAAAGCTTTGGCCAAATGTTATGAAATGAACTTGCCATATTTTCAATTGGAGTCCCACTGCCTCTTTGAAAAACAAAACTCCAAAAGAACATTTGAGTGGTTTTATACCCAACGTTGAATATTTCAGAGTCTTTAGAAGCATTGACAATGTCCATATACTAGATGCTAGGAGACAACAAATGGACGCAAGAAGCAAAAAGCAAGTGTTTATCGGTTACAGTGAAGAATCAAAAGGGTACAAGATGATTGATCCTTTTACAAATAAAGTAACAATCAACAGGGATGTAGTGTTTGAAGAAGGTGAAAAATGGGA
The DNA here is from genome assembly GCF_024323335.1 of Lathyrus oleraceus. NCBI lineage: Eukaryota > Viridiplantae > Streptophyta > Magnoliopsida > Fabales > Fabaceae > Lathyrus > Lathyrus oleraceus. The sequence goes on from NC_066582.1 coordinate 36,681,783, forward strand.
TTGGAAAAGCACAAAAGAAGAGATAAAACACGATGTTTTGGACTGGGGAATAGCCTATGAAAATAAGTACAATCAAGGGAAGGAAAGTGAAGATGAAGTTGCCCTAAATGAATACGAAGAAAATACAGCAGACTCAAATCACGAAGATCATAGGCCATCTCAAATGATGCAGCAACCTCACAAGATCAGACAGATGAAGACACCAATTCCAGTGATGAAGTTATTAGTGATGTTGTTGCCTTAACAACTTGAAGAAGAAGAACTCCTACTTATCTAGAAGATTATACCAGCGGAGAAGGGCTCTCAGATGATGAGGTACAAAACTTCTCTCTCTTTATTTCTGAATTTGATCTGTTGTCTTATGAACAAGTAGTAAAATCAAAGAAATGGAAGGAGGAAATGAATTTGAGATCAAAGCGATAGAGGAGAACAATACATGGAAACTTGTAAATGTTCCTCCCAAAGTAAAGGTGATAGGAATCAAATGGGTTTATCGAACCAAATAAAACGAGAACATAGAAGTTAACAAATGAAAAGCAAGACTGGTGGCAAAAGGTTAGGCTCAAGAAAAGGGGATATACTACAATGAAATTTTTGCTCTAGTAGCAAGATAGGACACCATTTGAACCGTGTTTCCTATAGTTAAATCATTAGAAAGTTTTCCAGCTTGATGTCAAAAGCGCCTTTTTACACGACAAACTCAACGAAGATGTGCATGTTGCTCAACCATAAGGCTATGAAGTGAAAGGGGGTGAGAATAAGGTGTACAGGCTTGATAAGGCCCTTTATGGCTTGAAGCAAGATCTGAGGGCATGGTTCAGTGACAATACTATATTTATCAGGAAGCTTGAGGATAAAAAAAATTGATTGTAAGTCTCTGGGTCGATGAGCTTAGTGTTACGAGTAATGATTTGTCAATGGTGCAAGGTTTCAAGACCTCAATGAAAAAACGAGTTTGAAATGTCCGATCTTGGCAAAATGAGGTATTTCTTGGGTGTAAAAGTTAACCAAGGCAGCAATGGCATTTACATCAGTCAAAAGAAATATGCAAATGAAGTACTTGAGAGATTTCAGTATTTTTTTATAAAAGAGATTTTACAACAGAAATGATGGCATATATAGATAGTGATTATGCCGAAAATTTCGAGGACCGGAAGAGTACGTCCTTATGTATTTATGTTAAATGATGGAGTTGTAGCTTGGGCATCTAAGAAGTAACATGTGGACTTTGCCAACCATATAAGCAAAATATGTCGTTGATGTCTCTTGCGCCTACCAAAGTATCTGGATAAAACAGATTTTAAAACAGATCAAAGGAACTCAAAATGACTCTGTTAAAATTCTCTGTGATAATTCTTCCACTATTAAACTTGCGAAAAATCCCTTACTCCATGGGAGAAGTAAGCACATTGACGTAACATTTCATTTTCTAAGAAATCTTACAAGTGATGGATCAATCAATATGGAATACATTGGTAGAAAATAGCAAGTAGATGAGATCATGACCAAATCTTTGAAGATTGATCAATTTGAAAAACTCAGAGAAGCAATGGGCATTAGAAGCAGTCTTGGCATAAACTAACATGTAGTGACATATTTAGTTTATGGGAGAGTTTTGTTAGCATTTTCTCATTAGTACTTTGTTTCAATAAGTTCCTATAAAATAGAACATGATAGAGTTAGTTTCACATTTGACTCATTCTTGCTTTTTAAATTCATGTTTTTTGAGTTTATGGGAGAAGTGGCTTTATTTCAGATTTTCAGTTTCTTTGTAAAGTTATTTAATAGCTACAGATGGTTACTTTCAGAATAACAAATATCGTTGCATTTTGTGCAATTTGCTATTGTGTTAATTGTTTTATTAACAACAAGTTGTGCATCTTTTTTTAGATGACAAAATGAATCCTCTTTAAAACTATTTTTATAGTTTTAGAACACACAACATTCTTATCTATGAGTATCTAAACTCTTTGTAAAAGATTTGTTGCCTCTGATGTCAAGAAGTCAAAAGTGTCAAATGCAAATGGTATAAAAACATGATGATTGTTAGAATATATTTTCTCTTGTTTGACCACTTTACTTAAAGCAACTTTTAAGGTTGATTGTTCCATAATAAATCCACCAGTCATTAGTCCCATAAGTGGGGAAACCCCTTTCAAGTCCACACAAGTATGTTTTTCTCCTACCCATATACACATCAAAAATATTTGTTGACCTAATTGTCGATATTTTATTCTACTAGTCAATTAAGAAGTTCATGTGTGCCTCTTTCTTCACAGATACTCTCGCTCAACGAAATATATAAAAAAAAACACATTTTTAACATAGTCATGTCGGTATTTGAAGTTTGAAAGTGTGTTCACCAATGATATCCAAGCAAAAAATTATTGATGTGGGTTTGTAATTTTTTTAGTCCAAAAATTGCAAGTTAGTAATAAATATTTTATTGTGAGTTTATTTTATTTTATTTGTATTCAACTTAGTTGAGATTTACTCTAGTCACATTTCTAACAACTGTCATCGGAGAAAATATTTCGATTAAAGGAAGAAATCATTGGTTTGCTATCATCTTATTTGATTTGATATTTTTTTCTTAAACAATATCATGACTACATTGAAGTTGGATATTCCATTGTTTGATGGGAGCATGAATTTCTCCTTGTGGCAATGCATGATACAAGACTATTTGGTCCGACAAGGTCTTGATTGTACTTTTGAAAAGAAAAAATCGAGTGAGATGAAAGAATCATATCAGAATACAATACAAAAAAAGATAGTGAGTACAATTCGGTTTACACTTTCTCCACATATTAAAGTGATTATGTTGAAAGAAACCTCTCCAAAAGAATTGTGGAATTTGTTAGAAATCAAGTTTGCATCAACCACATAAACCAGTCGATTGATGATGAAAATGAGTGTATACTCATTAAAGATATGGGTCATCTCACTTATAAAGTGTTTAGTCTTCACTTTTTCAAACAATGTTAGACTTCCAACTCAAATTTATATCTCAACAAGCACCCTTTCAAGTATGAGTTCATCCATTAGGTTCCCCCTCAAGTGGAAGCTTTTTCATTCACATACACTTGCATCGTCGTTGACACCCTCACTACGTCACGCGCACTTCAACAAACACATCGTTTGACCACCACCATGTTAGGAAGACTTTCAATACAAGGAGTTGATCCCTTACTCGAGCCATCAGCTCTGATACCACTAATGGATCATGAGAAAAAGCATCCACGTTGAATCAATAGCAACACACAAGTGATATAAATATCATATATTCATCCAAAATCTTAAAAGGATGAGTATATGAGTCATCTCACTTATAAAGTGTTCAACCTCCACTTTTGTATAAATGCAAAACTTTCAATTCACATTTGTATCTCAACGCCTAACACGTCTTACGATAAATAGAACAAAAATCATTAATAATAAGGAAATTATAAGACGATATATAATGATAATACAATACTTTATTGATTACATATGTTGGCATAATCCATCAATTAAAATAAATATGAGAAAGTTTTTGAGGATGTGTTGTTTGCAAACACTAAAAACTAATTTATATTTTGCGATCATATCAAACTTTATTTTCATCTCCTAAATATCTTTATCAATATAAATTATTTTAAAAAATCTATTGTTTTTGTCATAGTCAAATGATTTGAGAATGAAAATATTTTGTATAAACATTTGAATTCGAATTCAAGTCATCGTATTTTCTTCTTCCTACAAATATTTATTCAAATATATATTAGTCACAAAGTCAATAATTCTTTTAAAGAAACTATTATATTTACCTTTCATTATTTGTCATTTTGCTATTTAAGTATTTAACTAAAAAGAGTTTGTTAAATTTCATTGCATAGAAACAAATTTATTCTAATATGAACAATGTCGAACACTACAAATAAAATTTACTTTAATCTTAAATTATCTAACGAAGTATTAATAAAAAGAGAAAATAGAATATGCAATAATAAAGTAAAATTATTTTACATTATCAACCAATAACTATCGTATATTCTATCATATCACATATTATAATTTTTAAATTAATGATATAATATAATAGATTGATGAACTTCTATTAATAATAATATAAAATTATTTTACATTATCAATGCATACTAATTAAACTCAAATAAAAAAGTAAACACTTCCTATTGAATTTTATCTAAAAAGAAAATTGAATGAAAGGTAAATAACTTAAATTGGAATAAAAGGGAAAACAATTTGATCAAATCAAATTTACTTTTATTGTTATCAATTTTTTTAACTAGAAAAAAATTTGGCTGACTATTTCCTCATAGTATTAATATCATAAACCATTAAACATAAATATTGTGTTAACATTAACATAGTATTAATTATTTTACAGAAACACGTACATTGTCACGTGGCTGTGAGTTCTGACACCAACAAGTCCTTGCACCTATGCTAATACCTTTATACTTTTCAACATTTTTACAATAAAACAAAACTTAAATCTTGTCCCAAATATGAATTAATAATAAATAAAAATCAGTTGTTATTGTTAACACACACGTTTCACTTCTCTTTAATTTTTTTTATCATAAAGCTTTTTCAATTTTGTACTTGCATGATTCCTTCAGTCTACTCCAGTTTTGAATCTTTTCTTAAAACAAATAAATATAAGATATTTTTAGAAACTTTTCATGTGGGTGTAACTGTAGTAAATGTTAATAAATGAAAAAAAATCTAACAAAAATATAGCATCATAGCAATATGTACAAGTACAGACACACTAGTGGGGCTCTATTTTTTAATGCAATTTGCCAAACTTATATCATAATGGACTTACTTCTATTATAAGCCTGAATTTTTTGAAATATTTATTATTGTGTAACATTTAAAGAAAAAAATAGCTTATAACTTAATTTAAGAAACTGGATGGTTACTACCATTCTATAAGGTGTAGGCTATATTAAGTAACATTATTTTACTTTATAATGGAATTATGTATAGTAACATTGTTTTACTTTACAGCTTTAATTTAATAGTTGTACATATTGTTGGTGTTATATCATATTGGAAATTGTGATCATTGTAATTTTTACCTTTTATGATAGTATTATAAAATTGAAATTTTGCTTTATTTAACTTCATTTTTACTAAACATTTGCCTTTTATATCTCACATCTTAATTGGGTTAATCAAAATTTGCTCATAGAAAACGAAAGAGCATTAGACTAGACAAACATCTTCTCAAATATATATTTTGTTTTAAAGTCTTTTTTGCTCTTACATAAAATATTAGTAATTGTATTTAATATTTCACAATTTGCAATAAAAATATACTTGAAAAAAAGCTTTAAGAGTAATCACAAGTTCACTACTTTTGATTTATTTGTATTTTTCTTACAAAATTATGTTTTGTTATATATCAAAATTTGTATTTAGAATTTTAGAAGTGCAGATATTTAGTATGACGGCACTAAATGAATCTGTAACATTAATATTTTTAGTATTTAAGTCTGTTAGATCTAAAATGAATATAATAAAAAGCGGAAATCAAAAAATTTATCTTGAATTATATATTTTAAATTATTTTTATTAAATATATGCATGATTACAGATAAATTAATTATTTAAATTTGTAGTGTTTAATAAAATTTACAAATAAATCAATTGATAAATATGAAATAATATAAAACAAAATTTAATTAATAGATGTTTTTAAAAATAAAATACACAAAAAAATGTAATGGAAGCTAGAAGCTAGGCTAACTTTCTTATAGCATAAGCTATTTTAAAAAATTCGAGATGACTCGATAAAAATATGTAAATTTAAAATCTTATGCAAATTATTATTATAATCGTAATGATTATACAATTAATTTAGAAAGAATATAAGATTAAAAGATGCATCTATAAAATTATTGAGTAACTTTGATATTTTCAATAAAAGGGAAAACAACTTTTAATATCAATTTTGATGTAATTGAGAGGGTAGTTATTTTGATTAGCAATAAAAAAAAATACAAAATAATGAAGACATGTCGTCTGGTGGGCCGCCGCCGCCGTAAAGGCCGCCGTTCTAGTGAGTGTCTACTGCCTATATGTAGAACGCGGCCACCGCTACCCTTCCACCACTGCCCTGTTTTGTCTTATTCTTGGAAAAAAAATTCTCCAAATTAAATGATTCTTCAAATAATTCATACCTTATCGCCGTTATTCACAGGCAATATGACATAAACTTAATGATGTAGTATAATGTCACAAAAATAAATGCAATACACTATTTATTTTTGTTGGTGAAAGTTATAAAACAGTTTTAATTAATATTAGCCTCCTTCGTAATTAGATGTATGTCTGACACTAAAATAAGAGGATTTGGATTTATACAGAGCCTCTTATTGTCATACACTTCTTAATGAACATATGCGTAGACAATAAGAAATAATTATAATTAATACTCCCCGATGCATTGCCAATAGGAAATAATTCATAATTAATACTCTTCATTTTAAAATAATTATTATAATAAATTATTTCACACTGGTTAAAAAGTATAATAAATAAAAAAGAAAGAATAATATTTTTATTAAATTATCCTTGTTTATTATTGATGTATTCGAATTATCATAAATGTAAAATGAAAGAATAATAAATTAAAAATATTAATTAGAATACATAATTAAAAAATAAATATTAAAATTGTATTGAAAACTAAAATGTGATACTTATTTGAGACAAATAATTTTATCCAACAATTATTTTGGGACTGTGAGAGAATGATATATAATTAGCACGTCTAAAAAAATATAAATTAAGTATTAATATTTAATACATAAAAGATGTAATTTATGTATCAATATCTTAAACATTTGATATTTTAAGTAGAGATGTATCGGTTGAATCTCTTATGATCCGATTTTTTTTAAATGATCGATTTTTTTTAAATAATCATATTTTTTAAATTATATATCAAAATAATCATCCTTTTAAATAAAAGTAACCATATTTCAAAACAAACAACAAGAGGAATAGCCACTCTAGGTAGCGCGTGCATTATAAAAGTGTACATATGCGTCATAGAGGATGGTGAATGCATCTACATGATGTCATTGCAAGTGGGGCATGTTCGCATTCACTAGAAGCATACCCACATGCACTACTCCTTTATTTTTATTTTTATTTTTTTATTTTAATTTTAATAATTTTAATTTAAAAAATTGAAATAAAAAAGAAAATTAAAACTAATTTATAATATTATTTCATAAGATTTAATTACACAACAATTGAATAGAAAATCAATGATTCGTCTAATCGAAATGTCCCCCCAGTTCCATATCCCAGCGCATTCACCTGTCTTCGAGGTCTCAACAATTTCCCTGAGGTGTTTGGGATCTTTGAGTATTGGCATGAGGAAAAGGTGGTTGGTGTGAGGGTCCTGACGTATTTGACATATTCTCAAACATTTCTCCCCAATGGTGTTGCCGTAATTGAGTTCGGTGCTCATGTTGTCGTAGTTGGATCATTATGGTTAGGTTATGTGTGGGCGGTATGGTTTGTTGAATTGGGACATTGAGTCGTTTTAGAAATGAAGCAATGGTTCTTGTGGTGTAAGAAAGTCATATAGTGGTTGAGTACTTTAGCGATGGGATGTTTTGGTGTTCATTGGTAGGGGGCTATGGTGGGATGGGGTGGAATCGTATGAATTATCGTGGCTATAGAAAGATGTGTTAGTTGCATATGGTTGTTGGTGGTATGGGTCATTCTCTTGGTTTTGTGTTTAGGTGTGTGGCATCAATTGGTTGTGAGATAGGTGTTTGGTGGTTGGGTGTATATGGTATGGTGACATTATGAGGGTGGTCGTTGGAGTTGGCATGTTCTCAGCATGTTCAGGCTGACAACATCTTACCAGAAAAGGAGTGACTCTTGGGAGATAGGTTCTATGGGTCCATCTCACACTTGCATAATCACCAATTCGATGTAGGATCATCACAAACTCATCTCTCAGTTAATATGTGATGAAATTGTGTCTGCCATTAGCGACAACCTGTCATTGAAGGTGAGTACAATAATCTTTCATATCGTTACTCGATACAATTTATACTCCCTCGTACAGGAAGGCATGAATATCTAGGACTAAGGCGTTTGAACAAGTATTCAGAAATTGGGAGGATTCGTACAAAGAACTTCCACAATACTTGGTGGCACTTAAGCAATATGCTTCAGGGGTTGTTGCCATTTTGGAGACCTTGCCGGCATATACCCCAAACAGTACTTGTGTTAATGGAAATGGCATATTCCACCGACTCTTCTGGGCATATGAACCATGCATAAAAGGTTTTCCTTTCTGTAGACCTATCATGCAAATTGATGGAACATGGTTGTATGAGAAATATAGGAACGCTACTCATGACAGTGACACAAGATGGCAACTACAACATTTTTCTTATCGCCTTTGCTCTGGTTGAATGGAAGACTGATGGTGGATGAAGTTTTTTCCTAAACCTCTTTGAAAATATGTACATTTTGGTTTGAAAATGGTGTTGTTTGAAAATGGTGTTGTTTGTAAAAGATTGGAGGGATGGGAAAAGAAGTATATTTTCCTTATTTTTATGTTTGTCAAGACTTTTGAAGTCTCATGCCTACGTATCAATAAAGTGCAATGGAGGATCAAAACCTCGTAGTTCATGGTAAAAATAAAAAATGGAGTTTGTTTTGATTCATTTTTATGGAAAAGACATTTTGTCATTATAAGGAGAATACTCAACTCGTCACCCACAAGTATGAGAACTTTGCACCATCATGAGAAGGGCTCCAACTTGGATAAGGATCAACAAGTATGCTACTAGTTCTCACAGATGAAAAAAATTATCATTACTATTATGGAGATAGGAGAATTATATCTCAACTATGGAAATGACTCATGTCTAACACCTTGAGAAATGTTTTAAAAGGAAAAGTGCATCAAAGGCACAAAAATTATTTGAATGAGTTATGCATTTTTAAGTCTTTTAAAATTGATCTAAATATGCTTAAGATGAATTAGCATTTATTGGGAAAATGTTTTAAAAATCACTTGACAAAAGCCAAGGTTTATTGAGAAAAATGATTCAAGTTAGAAAGCAAGAAGGTTTTGAAAAAAAGAGAAGATTTTGAAAATTAAAGAAAGGGAGGAGAATAAGAGACTATCCTAAAGCATAAAGTAAAATCTATGGAGGAAAGATCTAACCAAGAGATAGCAAGCGTTATGACATAAGTCAAGAAATAATTTCCTCCTTTGGATTAAGCCTCAAGCAAGCCAAAATAAGCAAATAATAATTCATGTATCAGATGAAACCAAAGTAGTTCAACCAAGTCTCCAAGAGAAATTCCAAAGTCAAAGGTCCCTGGTGAAGTCTAGGGTCTCAGAATGACAAGTTCCAAAGCAAGGGTCAATATCCTAATTCTAAGTCCATAGTTCCACAATTATGTCAAAGATAGTAACCACAAGTCCATGAGTCAGGAGAAACAAGTTTCTTTTTAGGTTTTTTCTTATTAGTGTCTTCTTTACAATGATGTGCATAAAGTACAAAATGGACAAGAAAAATAAACGATAAAATCACAAATAATATGATATAGGATGCTAAATGTAAAGAAAAAAGTAAATGACATAAAATAAAGACATAAAGTAAATGACATTTGAGGTAAAGGGTAATACAAGTAAAATGTTAGTAAATGTTGTTAGTAATAAAAAATGAAAAGATGTCTTGGTCACTTTTCGGAGAACACTCAACTATACACTCACAAGCATAAAAATATGGACCTATACATCATTTGTGAGAAGGGCTCCAATCATTACGGAGATGCATCTCCTGTTATTAGCAATCCAAACATTGAAATATTCCGGAGATGGATCTCTGGAATTTCCTGCAACTTTCAGGTTCATAAATGGCGGTAATGCAGACCACCAAACCCCCAAAAATAATGCTTTGATCGTTATTTCTAACCATCAAACACGTTTTTCAGTATGTATAAACTATCACTCATGAAAAACTATATATTTCTTAACCTAATCATCAATTTCTACTCATTTATACAAGAACTCAAACAAGTTTACAAAAATAAAAAACTTATAAATTGAGAGTTTATTTCAGTGTTGAATGATGTCTTTAATGTACTTGATATTGATGGAAGAAGCTTTGAACTTGGTTGATTGATTTTGAGAAAATGTGAGTTGAGAGAGTTTGGAAAAAATTTAGAGTTTTTTTAGAAATGAGAAAGGAGAAGGGTTATTGCGTGTTTTAGAACCAATATCGTCTGGAAATGCATCTCCGTAATCTTTACGAAGATGCATTTCCAGAGTTTTTTAACATTAAGTCAAAATTCTATTTACTCGGGGTGTGCGTCCTGAGATGCATCTCTGGAAACTAAGAGCACTTTTGTATTTTCACGTGGTGCCCTAGTAATACATATGATGCATTAATAAATTCCCCAAGAAGAATCCTTATGGCCTGGAACTCCTTTTAGGTCATGGACCCAATTGGACCAAACACTAATAAATCGGGAAATTTCTTAATGCATCATATGTATTACTATGGCACCGTGTGAAATACAAAAATGTCCCCCAGATTCCAGAGATGTATCTTCAAACGCACGTTGAGAAAATAGAATTCTCACTTAATGTAAAAAAAGAACTACAGAGATGCATCTTCGTGTACATTCCAGAGATGCATCTCCGGACGGTATTTGTTCTAAAACGCGCCAAAATCTCTTCTCCTTCCTCACTTTTAAAAAAACAACTCTAAATATTTCTCAAACTCTCTCAACTCACATTCTCTCAAAACCAATCAACCAAGTTCAAAGCTTCTCCCATCAACATCAAGTATATCAAAGAGATCATTCAACACTGAAGTAAACTCACAATATGTAAGCTTTTGATTTTTGTAAACTTTTTTGAAGTTTTATATAAATTAGTAGAAATTGAATATTAGGTTAAGAAATAGATAGTTTTTGCATGATTGATAGTCTACACGTACTGAAAAATGTGTTTGATGGTTAAAAATAACGATCAATGCATTATTTTTGGGGGTTTAATGGTCTGCATTACCACCATTGACGAAGTTGAATGTTGTTGGAAATTCTGGAGATGCATCTCCATAAATTTTCAACGTTTAGATTCCCAGGAACCGGAGATACAACTCCAAAATTTATCTGTCTACTTTTGTTTTTTGCTTTTCTTGCTTGTAGGATTGCTTGTAGTAATTGTGTGACACTTGTCTGGTTTACTTATAGGCATTATGGCTTATAGAGACGACAAACTGAGGCACGGGAGGATTGCATAAAATGCATCTATCTGGAGGGAAAAGAGTCAGGTTTTAGAGGCTCTTGTTACCTCTAGCCTGGTTCATGTGAAGGCATCGACTTCTGGGGATCATATATCTCCACATTCTTCTTCCTGTGGGAGACAAGTGTCACCTACTGATGCATCACTGCCTCCATCTTCTCGTAGGCGACATGTTTCACCTATTCAGGCACACGGGGTACCCGAGTAACCTGAGGTACCTGAGGCACTAATGCCACCCCGGGCACCGGAGGGAACTCATGTTGATGAGTCAGTGCCACCTCAGATTGATGAGTCAGTGCCATCTTAGGCTGTTGAGGATGATGAGCCAGTGTCACCTTATTTATTTGGAGGAGGCCCTCCAGGAGATCCACTAAGACCAACTCATCGGGAGTTACTAGAGGAAGAGCAGGCACAGTTAGATCATACTCATGATATATTGCCTAGATGTCGTTGTATTATGGAGATTGTGCATGCAAACATTGACAGAGGTATCTTCCCCGATGGTTATGAGGTGAGGCAAGTACTATATGTCATTATGACTGAGGCACGAGAGACACTAATGTACCGGAGACATCATCAGAGGATGGGGGTAGAGGAGGCCGATGAGCTCTTGTTCGACATATGCAGTAGTTGATAGTATATGTACTTTGGATTTATTATAGATTGTATTGTATTTTTACTTATTTTGACTATGTTGTGTATTTCGACTTCATTGTGTATCGCCTGATGACTTATTTTGACCATCCAGATTTACATAGTTCATTTTTTACATATCGATTGTATTGTTTAATTCTCATCACATAACAGGGACCTTAACATCTATAGATCGTCATTTTCATCTGAGTAACCATAAAACTAACTTAACTTGCACTATTTTGACTATTTATGGAGATGGGTCTCCGTAAATCTTAAACGGAGATGCATCTCCGGAACAATAAACGTGTAAAGTGAGATTTTCATAGAGGGTTGTATGGGGTGTATTTTGAAATATTACGGAGATTCATCTCCGAATCAGTTAACATTTTGACTTAAGATAAGGTGCGTCCAAAGATGCGTCTTTGAAATCTGAGGGGCATTTTGGGTTTTCCACGGGGTGTTTTTACACCCCATACGGCGGGATAAGAAATTATCATAAACCGAGGGAATTACTCTTCAGGACACACTTAAAAATTTGAAAAATTATTTTTGGAATCTGCTGTATTTGTAAAATAAAAAATAGATGCATAAAACTAACATTAATTAACAACAATCATTGTTATGACATGCATTAAAAACATAACATTATATAGATAATCATTAACGTGAATTTAATAATACATTTCATCATCAAGTGATGGTTGAGGACATTTAAAAATCTTTAGAATATCTTTGGTCGATCTCGTAATTTTTGCATCCACCTTGATCAGACCTTTTGTTTTATAACGGTGAAATGTACTCCACATAACAGTTAAATCTTCATTCGTCTCCAGCTCAAACTTGTTGATTGTATCTTCCTTTCGCTATCAATCGATGGTGAACAATAATAGAGCTTCACAAATCTTCTATTGTCTGGGTACAAATTCTCTAGTATGATATTTATATCGGCAAGATGAGTGATCTCTGTAAACCAAAATTCAAGAAGGGGCTTTTCATTGTTGAAGTATACAAAAGCGAGATATGAATATTGAGACATTTGTGTGTGCTTGTGCTAACAAGATGGGGGACAATCATATTTATACAAGTTTAAAATCAATATGGACCTTAGAAACTCAATCTTGTCTTAGAGGATTTTCTGAAGATGTACTTCCAGACATACCTTGTTTCGTTTATAAAATCAGGGGTGTATACGGAAATATAGTTCAAAATTAACCCTTGTTAGTAACTTTTTTAGAAAATAAGATGCGTCTTAAAATGCATTTTCGAATTCAGCCCAAACTGTTCAGATAGAACCTGTTATAGATTCATAACCTATTATGAAACACAAAAGGATAAAAAAAATTAGAAAACTGAAATATACATTAAATTGTATGAAAACGTATAGTTTACATCGTTAATATCAATCCAACATTACATACAAAACATGTATCATACCTTAAATACTTTGTTAGGTAAAAACTAAAATGAATCAAAATATCTGTCACCACCTTAATTTATATCTATGGATGGTTCCTCCTTCGCTTTTTCTTATTTGATTCTCTTTCAATCAAAACATGTACTTGATGAATTATTCCATCCTATCCAAAAAGTTATCTAGTTATCTAGCCAAGTTTCAGCTTCCTTATGGAATGAGTTGTCCACTTCGGTGATGTTCGTGGTATAGGACATACCAATTTCAAATAAAAACTTGAACAAAATATAGTGATTTTGAACGTCATTCAATACATATAATGCGTCTGGATGGATTTTATGTGGGGCACTCCAAAGTGGAGATTTTTTTGAGGGGAAGTCGTATCTTGTTAGATCAATACACACCATATTATATGCACTTCATATACGATGACCCATTTCAAAGAAGCACGTTCATTTTCCTCTGGTGTCAGACCGTTAACATAAAGAATAAGAGGTTCATGAATTGCATCGAAATGTTCTATTTTTCCGTATAGTGTTGTGTATGATTCATTATGTGCCTTCAACACTTTAATAAGTTGTTAGTGGACAGGTGTATGATATTCTTCTCCTTTAAAAAGCAAAGGTCAAATAACATGATAGTTGTAGTTACCATCACCCTTAACATCTACAATTCGTTCAATGTATTTATACATAAAAACCGATATCTCTTCAATGTGTTTGATTTTTTGTAAGACGATGAAGTAAATGGTTTGTTAATGCGAACACCTTTGAAAATATTTTATTTTTGAGATTTTGAAGTCGAAGAATCCGGAAAAGTGTGTTAACGAGTTCAAAATAGGACGGAGACCGCATTGTTGAATTGTCACTCGATGTTGGTTTGACTTTCTTAGGAGCATCCTTTGTTTTTACCGGTTGCGAAGATGGTTTATAGATAGGCAATTGATAGCTCACATTTTGTGAATTATTATAAACCTTAATATTTGAGTTTATCTTTTTAATTTTGTTATTTATTAGTTTATTTTAACTCATTTTATTATTTTTAAGTAGATTATAAAGAGTACAATATATGCTCTTGTTTGTTAGTTTTTATGTATTTGTTATTTGTGTAGAGATGACTTCTGATGAGTCCTAAAACAATAGTAATGGAACATTGATTTAACCTCAATTGAAAGTGGAAAGTTGGAAGCAATGGAAGTCACAAAGAGTATACATTCATAGTTTTAGGACTTACGTGGCACCAATCTACGGAATGGAGTGCATTTGATTCAAATAGCAAAGGGATAAGAACAAGACACTATGTGACAAAAACTTTACACAATAATTCACACACTACAACACCATGTTTGACTACCTGCTTGCAAAAGACGAATGTAAAACACCGTCGTCTCAGTACATGCACTACTAGCCCGTCACAAGACACTTTGTCTCCCACATGCTTCTTGTACTTGGGTCTGCAATGGTATGAAAAGGAAGACTTTGAGGGAAAATTGTGAAAATTTTACCTTGTACCCCTACAATTAATCCCATACCCCTACAAAAATTTAAAAATTCCCATTTTACCCTTAATTGGTTTTAACCAATTTACCATTTCATTTTTACCATTCAGTTGAAAATTCCAAAAATTACACTTTCACACCCCTCGCACCGGAACACTTGCAAAAAGACTTCCGGTATGTATTTTTCCAAACCGGAAGACTTTTGGGAAGACTTCCGGAACACAAAAAAAGCAAACCGGAACACTTAAGGAAAGAGTTCCGGTTCACATAAAAAAATTTCAAAAAAAAATTGCATACCGGAACTCTTTGGAAAAGTGTTCCGGTTTGCTTTTTTTGTGTACCGGAAGTCTTTCTTTAAGTCTTCCGGTACGTGTTTTTTTTTTTTTTTTTTTTTTAAATTTTTTTTTTTTTAAATTTTTTTTTTTTTTAATTTTTTTTTTTTTTTTTACAGAAATGGAAAATCTTCCCAAAATATGTGTAGATACTACTGATGCGTTTATGACGACGGAAAGATTTGGTACACGAGAAGAGGTTATCAGATGGATTAAAGAGGTTGGAATCGACAATAAAGTAACTGTTATTATCAGTCGTTCAGATACTGAAACGGGGAAGAGAGGGAGAAGTAACAAAATAATATTTGGCTGTGATAAAGGTGGGAAACACAAGATTAGTGATAGTGGTACCCAAAGTGCGTCCAAGAAATGTGGATGTCCATTTAAAATCAGGTCGACTCCGGCGAAAGATGGATCTGGTTGGAAGATTGATGTAAAATGTGGGTTACATAATCATGGTTTACCTGATAGATTAGAAGGTCATTCGTTTATTGGTAGGTTGACCACAGATGAGAAGCAACATGTCGCTGATTTGGCAAAGAGACATGTAGCACCTAGAAACATTTTGCTTTCCTTGCAAGACAAGTTTCCTGAGAATGTCACTCGTATTACGCAAGTATACAAGCATAAGAGTGTGATAGAAAAAGAGATAAGAGGTCCAAGGAGTGAGATACAACATCTGTTTAAGCTTATTGAGGATGCAGGATATGTGTATTGGAGTAGAAAAAAGGATGACTCGGAAGTGGTGAGAGAGATATTTTGGGCACATCCTGATTCAGTGAAGTTGTTGAATATATTTCCGATTGTGTTAGTTATGGATAGCACCTACAAGACAAACAAATATAGACAACCTTTGTTTGAAATTGTTGGCATGACATCGACTGAGTTGACTTTTGCTGTTGGATTTGCATATATGGAGTCTGAGCAAACAGAGAATTTTTGCTGGGTATTGGAGAAATTAAAAGAGTTGTTTGTGAAGAAAGACATGTGTCCACAAGTGATTTTGACAGATAGAGATCTTGCTTTGATGAAAGCAATTGAAGTTGTGTTTCCCAACTCGATTAATTTGCTATGTAGATTTCACATTAACAAAAACGTTGGTGCCAAATGCAAACAACATGTGGTGAATGACCTGCAAAAGACGATAGACACATTATGGATGGAAGTTGTCTGGGCTAGTGATGAGGTTGAGTATGGTCAGCGGTTGCATCAACTTGAGCAAGCATGTGTTGATTATAGTGGATTTATTAATTATGTGAAAGACACATGGTTGACTCCACATAGGCATAGATTTGTTGGAGCATGGATTAATCGAGTCCTACATTTGGGTAACACAACGACTAATCGGTACGTCTTATAATTTTATATTTGATTTTTTTTTATGTTTTTTGATGTGTTATTTTCAATATCTGATATTTTTAATACTTGATATTTTCAATATCTAATGGTATTTTTTATATCTGATATTTTTAGGGTTGAATCTGCTCATTGGAAGTTAAAGCAGATGTTAGGAAACAGTATAGGTGACATGGTCAAATGTTGGGAAGCCATGAATAACAACTTAAGGTTACAACTGGGAAACATTAGAGCTTCATTTCAAAAGAGTTTTTACGAAGTTGAGAACGCGCACGTAAGTCCCTTTTATGGTTATTTGCGTGGTTCCGTATCTCGAGCTGCTTTGAGACGTATTGCTGAAGAGTTATTGAGAGTTGATTATGTTGGAACTAACAGACAAATATGTGGTTGTACTCTTAGAACATCTTATGGGTTACCTTGTGCTTGTGAGTTAGGAAGATACAGAGTAGGTGGTATACCGATACCCATTGATGCTGTTCATGTTCATTGGAGGAAACTAACTATGGAAGTTGAGTTAGAGATAGGTGAAGATGATGGATCAGAGGTGGATATGACAGCTGCAATGGATGAGTTGTGGAGACGATTTAGGTCATTAGATGTTGTTGGGAAAAGGGCATTAAGGAGTAGGGTATGTGAACTAGCATACCCAACAATGACAACATTGTGTCCACCACCTGAGAAAATAAAAACCAAAGGAGGAGTGAAGAAGAAAGGGAAAAAACCAGCAGATTATGATGTTTATAGGGACCCTTCGTATCATGAGTATGTTGATAAGGCATCTCAATCTTCACAAAGGCAATCTCAACCATCACAGACTTCGAAGAAGATCAAATTATCAAAGAAGCAACCACAATTCATTGTTCAATTTCCTAATCATATTAGGTCATACATTGAAGATGTAGTTAATGTTGAATCAGATGGTAATTGTGGATTTAGAGTCATTGCATCATTGCATGGATATGGTGAGGATGGTTGGTCAATGGTTCGCAGAGAGTTGGGGTTGGAATTAATAGACAAGGATAGGTCAACTTTGTATGACAAGTTATTTTCTAATCGGTTGTCAGCTGTGAGAGAATCTTTGATGATAGAATCGTTTGGTTCACAGCCACCTGAAAAATGGATGAGTCTACCAGATATGGGTTACTTGATAGCCAATCGTTATAATGTTGTACTTGTCTGTTTAGGCAATCCGTGCATCACTTTCTTTCCGATGACAAGTTCACATTCACCAAATGTCTCTATTTATTGCATTGGTTTTGTTAACCAGAATCATTGGGTTCAGGTATGTATTTATATGTCTAAATATTTTAATTATTCCAGTTAATATTTTATGTTATATGACTTAATCTTTTAATTATTTTACTTTATCAGGTTAACATGAAAGAGGGGTTTCCATTGCCACCGGTCACATTAGATTGGAAGAAATTTCGTTCTCATATAGCAACTACTTGGATGCTAGGATTTGCAGGACGTATGCAACATTGGCAATTACTTACACCTGTATTAGCATGATTATGTAATCAAAACATAAATATGTAATCAAAACATGAAATCTATATTATTATGTCTATTATATTCAAAGCTTAATACATATAATCAATGTGAACGAGAAATATGCAAAGCTTCAAATAAATCAGAAAACTGTGGATCTTCCTCTACAAGTGTAAAGGTCTTATCAGCAAATATGGTGGAACCCACCAACATCAATAGATATGCTCTAGTCGCATATGCCCAGCTGGAAGCAGCCCTATGATGTACGAATATATCATATAACCACTCCAACTTGTAATACGACCCCCTGCAGCTCCGAACATGTGACTGTGCCTGACTCTGTGACACTCCTAGGTAGTCAACAGCAAGTTCAACAGCTAGCTCTTCAGTCACATCCTGAGGACTCCAAAAGATACCCCTAATGGGCAAGTGAAGTAGACATGCGACATCATCTAAAGTAATGCTCATTTCACCAAACGGCATGTGAAATGAAGATGTCTCTAGATGTCATCTTTCCACAAATGCAGAGACAAGATTTGTGTCTATCTTGTTCAGACTCGTTCTCTGCAGTGAAGCTAAACCGGATCTAGATACCCAACTCTCCATCTGTGGTGGAAGAGCCAATGGAACCCTAGAATTCAACTTCAGTCCATGTCCGGCAACCTTCAACTCTTTCTTTGGTCCTCTTTCCTAAAAACAATTAAAACACATATTAGAAAACAAATTATAAAATATTCAACTATTATTCATTTTCAAATATAGTCCGTTTACTTACCTCACCGAACCATATATGTCGAGCAACATGATGCTCGTACTTCACCAAAAGCGATGTATCGTACGGCCCTCCTGGATATCCAGTCGGCTCAGCTGCAGCTGCAGATGAAGATGCACCCCGGTCTAACGTGCGGATTGGAATCCGGCCATCTGCACCTCTTCTTCGAACCACTGCAAAAATAATGTAAAAAAAAATAATTAAAAAAAAAAAAAAAAAAAAAAAAAATTACGTACCGGAACACTTCAAAGAAGAGTTCCGGTACACATCATCCAAACCGGAAGACTTGAAGAAAGTGTTCCGGTATACAAGTATACAAACCGGAAGACTTTCTAGAAGACTTCCGGTTCAGTGTCCATAAAAACAACAAACCGGAACACTTTAGAGAAGTGTTCCGGTATACACTTTTCAAACCGGAAGACTTACTCTTAAGTGTTCCGGTATACAATGCAAAAACGCCAAAAAATTTTCTTCTCCGGAAGTCTTCAACGAAAATGGTAAAAAAATTTTGAAACGGAAAATATACCCTATTTATATGAGGGTATTTTGGTCAAAAAAATTTAAATGTAGGGGTATGGTACAATTGTAGGGGTATAGGGTAAAATTTTCGAAAATTGTTGATTCCTTTGGGTTAAAATTCTCGAATATCCAAAAACCCATGATCCAAGACAACACAAAAGCCCTAGAAGGAAGTAACTATAAAAGTGGCTTTTGGAGGAAATGCAAGACGTTCAACAACTTTTTTGAAATATTTTTTAAATAAGCACATATCTTATATTTTGATGTGTATGGTTGCAAGCTGTTCGACCTCATTTAACTTATTTTGTTTTCTGAAAGTTTAATTGTTTGGGAATTACTTTTAAATACGAGAAATGATATTTAAACACTTAAAATTGATATCCAAAAGGTGTTATTTTATTATTTTAAGATGAATTTTTGAAGTTCATAAAAGTGTATAAGATTAAAAAGTAAAAGAGAGGAAGGATCAAGAGTTCTTCCTCTCAATTGTACCATCAGAAAATAAATAACAGCAGGATACATGGAACAAGAAACCATTTTCACAGTTTGATGAGGGGAAAAGTCTTCAATGGTCCCAACTAACTAACTAATTAACTCCTTATCTAATTAACTCCTTATCTGCCCTGACTGCACTGATGCAATTAATTGGGCCAATGCAGCAGCATACTGAACAGCTGTGTGTTGAAATGTGTAACGGTCAGAGAGCCCATATTCCGCAAAAACTGGTTCTGCTCGCATGAATTGACCTGGTAATGATTTTTTCGACAGCACTTCTCGCCATATTTCAATGAACTCTTCAAGAACTGGCTTGGCTACTTCAATTGAAGAAATAGGAAGATACTCAATCTGCAGAAAAAAAATTAACCAAACTTAACTTCTCGTACTTTAGTTAAAAATCAAATTAGATGGTGTCAATGTTGAGTATTTCGCAGAGGTAAGAGGAAAGAACCGATGAAAGGAAACCAGAAGAACATATATATGTACACTCCCAAAAAATAGTAACAGCGCCAAAAAAATCAAAAAACAGAATTCCTAAGATTTAGAAAACAGAATTATATATATAGAAGAAACTAAAATTCATATCTCAAGTTTTTCAAAAAATAGACATTATAAGGTAAATAAAATAGACGAGGCATGTCTTGAGTCCTTCAAAACATTCTGTTATAGTATGTTGTTTCCAAGTAAAAAAATAAAAGAGAAAAAATCTGAAGAAGAATAAGAGTGTGTGACAGAAGTGGTGAGAGGAAGAGAAGATGACATAGAGGGAGAAGAAGAAAAAATTCGGTGGAGAATAGAAAGATTGCAACGTGCTTTATTTTTACAAATATTTAATTTATTATAGTATTTAATCAGAATTATAATTCTTTTAATAAGGGTAGGAAACTACCCGGATTATTTATAACAAAAATCTGCAATTTCTGCCATACCACCATGAACATTAAACTCGTGGCTGACGCCGCAATGCAAAATCCACAACGCCACAACTTTTCTATGGTGCTATGTTAAATTTCCACAATCACAAATCACAGTCTGCCATAACCACAATTTGACAACACTGGTTACAGTAGACCACTAAACTGCTACTTGAAACTGCTATAGTGTGCAATCACGGCATATTGACAACATAGCTAAGCAGATCAATAGAAGGCTTTCTCATCTTTAAGCAAAGAAGCCATTACATAAAAGACTTCATCAAAAAGATACCTTTGGATTGCTAAATAAAAGAGTAGACAAAATAAAAGAGCAACAGATTCATCATTGTCATTTAAAAATATTCCCAAAAGAAAAAAATTATATCGAACAATTAGATGGTGGATGTGATTAAACAGAAAACAGCTATATGATACCTAAGAGGAAAATGCTTCAACTAGACTTCCACCAGTCAGTCTAAAGTGCAAGTTCTATGTATTCTGCTAAATGTCCTAATATTGTTTAGAACGCTAGAACCCAGTCAATGTTGCTGATCAGGGAATTCTTCCTCATTGTCAAGTTCTATGACATCGCAGGAGTCTAGTCGATGGCAAGGCAAATGACTGCGTCATACTTTTGACAGCTTTGTGACCGAAGGAAGATTGTCAAGATTGAGATCTTGCATACGATTAGGAAGGGATAGCAAAATCGTAAACATAAGATTATAACCAAGATTGGAGATTCTAGCCATGGTTTTAAATTGCGGTTGCGGTCACGGTTGCGATTACTATCAATGCGGTTTCTGCAATGCACATTGCGACCGTTGCAACGTGAATTTTGATCTAGAGGTTTTTGAAATAAACTATTGAAAAATACTTTAATGTAATAATTTTTCATTACATCATAAGTAAATTGAGGGTTCTGGAATTTTGAGATTTAATGAAAATACTTTAAGAAACACGCGCGAAGTTGCCTGATGCAATTCATAATGCGGCCAGACATGTGATTTTAAATCACACCGCATTTGTGGTCCAATGCGGTTGCAGAGACTACCGCATCAACAATATTGCAGTCGCAATTGCAGTTACAGACCACAATTTAAACCCATGATCTTACCCAATTATCTTTGCAAGATGGAGAAGGGTGGCAAGATCGTAAAACACAAGATCGTAAAAAAATCATAGCATTCTACTAAAATGAAAAAAAAAATACTATATATTTGAAGTACTTTTACAAAATATTTTGGTAGGCAAGTGTATTTGTGGGAAAATGACCTTTTTTTCACATTCTTCAGACAATTGAATTTTTATGCTTTATTACCATTTACCACATTAAACATTTGTTAGACATTAGGGACATCCTTAGCCCATGTCTAGGTTTATCTTAAGCCCATTATATAAAACAAACCCTACATCTAAGATGTTTCCTCTCAAAACCCTAAATCTGAAATTTCATTTCAAAAGGCATACATTCAACGCCGTCGAACAGTAACTGTTGTGCCTCAGCATCTTGTCATCCACATTCTTCATTTCTTTCTTATTTCTTCTTACCCGTTTCTTCCCGACTTGTAATGATGGTGGCCTGAAAAACAGACGATCGTGGTCGAAACTAGCAAGAATCATACATAATCAACGATGTCGCGGTTTTTCAGAATTTGGTTACGATATTACAGCGATCTTACTTGATCTTGCTACAATAAACATTTCTACTTAAGATCTAGATTGTCGGGGATGAGCGAGATGGCAGAATTGTAAGATTTTACGATCTAGATTGAGATCTTGACAACCTTGTGAAGGACATCTTTGATGAAGCAATTTCTAGAATTAAGGAAAAAACTTCAAAAACTTTTTTTAAAAATTTTAAACTAGTGCATCAGATAGCAGACGGAGGTTTCAGGGCTTTTCATCTCAAAGTAATTCAATGACTTTGTGTTCTATCCAAGGTCTCAACCCCTGCCGGTTGAAAAATGCTGCCTTGAGAACACAAGAAACAATGTTGAATCTCTAAAGATTGATTTAATGCAAAGGGAAAGAAAAACAACAGAAAAAACATAAAATGAGTTATGGGATTAATAGAGGGAAACAAGACACAATGGATCCCACTTCCCCAAACACTAAAGCCTCTTCCAAAAGGGGCGATGCTACAAATCTGATTAGGGACAAAACAGATAGAACCATTACTCAAAGGCCATGGACGGGGAGGAGGAGTAGGTGGAGGAGTAGGGTTGCTGCATGGAGTCAGCAAAGGGTGCAGTTCAGCATGGAGATTAAGCAAAAAAGACTCATTTGTAAACATTATTAAATCTTTTGCTCCCAATTCTCCTTAATAAATACCCCAAGTGTATCACTTCGCCTATGGTACATGATAGGAGCCGTTATTTTATTTATTTAGTTTTTGAAAGACACGTGTTAGTAAATAACGTTATTAATACAGTTTGCTAGAAAGGACAAAGTAAAAAAAGGTATCAAATCAAGAAACTATTTCTTCATTTGCACCATGTAAGTTACCCGCTATTGCAGCCAGCCTAACAATGCATCATCGACACCACGTAAGGAGCATAATATGAACCTCAGAAGTTTAAACGAAAATGTCAAGATGCATGATTTCATTTGAACTCCAAAAGGGAATGTCATTCAAATGAAAGCAATAAATCTTAGCCTCAAAAATTTTGAAGGAAGAATTACCAACACCAGATAAAGCTCATTATCTCGTGACATCAAAGGGTCATCTGGATGAGGCGCATTCAATGGAAGAAAATAAGTTGGGTATAACTTTTAACTAACGATTTCAAACAGCATCGTACTAACATATATATGACTAGCGGAATCAAAAGGGAACTAAAGATAAAAGAATCCCTCTAAATACATGGACTACTCGGGCAGTCAATTGTGGAATCACAAACTTTGGGGTTGATCAGTCTTGCTTATCATAAAGGAAAGCAAACTATCTCTCAATATCCGGCTATGAAGCATTGACACAAACATGAACACCGGACATGACACGTCGACACTACTAACACGTCAACACAAGTAATAATTTTAAAAATTGAGTATATTGAACATAATCACATACGTCAAAAATTGATGCTTAAAAAGGAGCAAGGTAGGATACATAGCTTATACATCAAAAATTGATATGTACACCCAAATTCATCATTCAACTCACTCTCGTGTGTCCGTATCCAAACATATATCATTTTATCTCAAACTTATTATTATCTAAAATAAATTTTCACCAACGTAACAACCAAACACACACTAACCAATGGAAGAAGAAATGGTTACCTCCATTAAAATGCCTCTGAGATTTTCAGCTTGATTAGGAACAACTTTAATCAGTCTCAACTGAAAGTCACCCAGTCTATACTGCAAACCCTGCACCATCACCACAAGAACAATCAAGCAAAAACACAAAAATTATAAGAATATAAGAAAATAACTGCAAAATTGGAAGGAAAAAAAATAGTAAACCTCAAAATTAAGTGCAACTTTAGATTTGTAAGACTGAAGTTTCTCCATGATAGTCAAAATTGAAGAATCAGCCTCAAGAACAAGCTTATGACCGCGAATGATGAAGTAATATTTATCAGGTTGTTCCATGAGAGATATTCCGAGAAAATCGCGAGGGAATTCGGCACTCATCGATTGATCTCGTACATTAGGTCTGTAGAAAGTGAGGGTGGATTTCCATCTTCCTTCTTTGACGCCGCTGAAAGTGTCGACGCACTGTGAGATTTCGTTCAGTATGTGGCTGTTTACTACCGATCCTTGACTCGGTTGCCAGTGAAGAATCCTAAAAACAACATTTTTATTTCAGTTTAAACTGAATATCAGAGAGAGAGGTAGAGAATATAAATGGGATTGATTGTACCATCTGACGGGCATCTTGAGGTTCTGGTTCCGAGGCCGTTGCCGGAAGGGACGACTGCTGCTACTCGCCTGGTTCCGAGGCCGTTGCCGGAAGGGACGACTGCTGCTACTCGCGATTTCCCAACTATCGTGCTTGGAAAGCAGTAGTTTTACAGATTTGAATAGGTTACTTATGGTACAAACCCTTTTTAGGTTTAAATCTTTGGGAATTTATATCTTTTTCAGTTTTTATTTTAAAGCTTAATCTTTCTTATTTATGATTATATAGTCGTTTGTAAATCTCTTTCATTTAATTTATTTTTATTTTGTAAATAATTTGAATTACAATTAAAATTAAACATACAAAAAATATCATTTATATTTGCGCATAAAAAATGGAGAGACGGTATTTCATAATATGAATGTGTAAAATATATATACTCATAGAGATTAAGATAATTTTAAAATGCAAATCCTGGTTCTCTACATTTAAAATTTACAATTTTTATTTGACTAATATTGCTCTTATTATTTCTAAAGATGGTGAACAACGTCTAAGGAGAGATGGGCATGTATCGGTTTTTAATTTGAATAATAATAGTTATTGATAATAAAAATCAATTTAGTCTTCTACATAAACTATGGCATTCTGGTTGTGAAAAAGTATATTTTGTATGATTTTAATGAAAAATTGATGTGACAATTTTCAATTGGATGATAAAGATTTTAGTCTCGTACATAAATAATCTTTGATCGCAAAGTTTTCTTCCTCTCTTTGAGAAATACACCATCTATCCATATCGAGAGAGTAAGATTTTGAAAGAATCAAAGGCAGAAATATATTGAGAGAGGGAGACTCTGAAAGAATCAAAAACAATATGATAATAGTTGAAGTTAAATTTTGATTTTTTGCTTATAATTTGGTATTTGGGTGTTCGGTTGGTTATTCCATATTTGATATTTTTGTGATTTATTTTTTGAGTTTTAAATTTTAGAATATTATGTTTTAAAATATTATTAAAATTAAATCATTTATTTTCTTAGAATTTCGAGACATGAACAGTAATTCGATTTTTGAAAAATTCACAATGTAAACAATAAATCAGAATAAACAATACAAAATAATAAATAATAATAATATTTCAAAATGGTTGGGTATTAAACACATCTAAACTACTTCATTTATTGAATACTAACGTCCATACGGACACTCTGTACCCTTTTATTTAATGTTAATTTTAATTGGAAGTTATATACGATATTATTTTAATAAACATACGTGAAAATATATACGATATTATTTTATTTAATGTTAATTTTAATTGGAAGTTATACAAGTAGTTAATAGTAGGAAGTTATATGAAAGATTATAATAGTGGTTTCAATAGAAGTTAATAGAAGTTATTACGTAAGTTATCTAAGGATAAAATTTCTAGAAAAATAGGCTACACCAAAACCAAAATTTCGCTTTATATATTATTATAGATATTGAGATGTTATATATATATATATATATAGATATATATATATATATATATATATATATATATATATATATATATATATATATATATATATATATATATATATATATATATATATATATATATATATATATATATATATATATATATATATATATATATATATATATATATCTATATATATATATATATATATATATATATATATATATATATATATATATATATATATATATATATATATATATATATATATATATATATATATATATATATATATATATATATATATATATATATATATATAAATAAATTATATATTTTAAATTAATTGAAATAATATTATTATTATGAAGATATTATTAAAAATTAGGTGAAAATAATAAAGTATAAGAATATTTGTTTAGGGTACTGTTCAAAAAGTTAATATGAGTTTTTTATTTTCAATAATTAAATTAAAATATGTCAAATTAAATATATTAGATTTTTTTTTATAATTTAAAAATAGTTTTTCCCTAAACCTTTAAAAAATTAATTTATAAGATTTTATATTAATATTATGATCTCATAAAAAATACAAAATAAAATAAAATTTCTTGATAATAAAATTTAGAAAATTACAAAAATAAAAAATTTAGAAAATTATTAAATATTTTTTTAGAGATAAATTTCATTAAAAAATAAATATAATATATATTTATGATTTTTAAAAACAAATATAATATATATTTATGATTTAGAAATAAATGAAAATAAATTTATATATTAATATATTGCCCCCATAGTTCAAAATCTCTGTATATGAGAATTTATTTTCTATTATATCCTAGTTTTTTTCATACAATTCAATTATTATGTTGAATGGTCTTTATAATTTTAATCAATTTTAAATTAGTCACAACACCCCCGTTAATCATTTTTTAAGGTGTTTTACGGTCATATAAAGAATTAAACATAACATTGTAATTGTCGTAGGTAGTATATTGGATTTTATCCTACATGAACTTTCATTATATTTCTATGATTAATTAGGATAGAAAGTTAAACTATTTTCATAACTTGTGCATAAAATTTTGAATTAGTAAATAACTTGATAGTATAACGTATAAATTTTACTTTTTTGGATAGAAAAACAAATTATTTCATGTATGTAAAGTATGAGGTTGTGTATGAAGTTTGAAAAATTTATGCAAAACTAAATATACGTAGGGCATTGAAATTTAGCCCACAAGTGATTTTTATTTTACAAGATTTATTTTATAGTATGTTTATATTGGTAATACATACAATTTAGATAATATTTATGTCTCAAATATTGACATAATTTTTTATTTATTTTTTAGTTTCTCAACCTGTTAGATTTTCTGATATCCGATGTTGAAAAATCTATGGTAAAATTAAATAAATCTTATTGCATTGAAATTTAGCCCACAAGTGATTTTTATGTTACAAAATTTATTTTATGGTATGTTTATATTGATAATACATACCATTTAGATAATATTTATGCCTCAAATTTTGACATAATTTTTTGTTTATTTTTTAGTTTCTCAACCGGCTAGGTTTTCTGATATCTGATGTGATATTCTCAAGCTTAGAGGAGATAATTATGAGGTGTAGAAGGAAATGATTCTTCTTCATTTATGGTGGATGGACATAGGCTATGCTATTAGGAAAGAAGAACCACATGCAATTATAGATGAAAGTATTCCAATTGCAGTTGCACTATATGAGCGGTGGGAGAGATCCAATCGACTCAGTGTGATATTCATTAAGACTAAGGTCACAACTGGAATACGCGGTTTTGTCGATCAACATGAGAATGTCAAAGATTTGTTGAAAGCAATTGACGATCAGTTTGTCACTTTTGAAAAAGGTGGCAAACACCTTAATTATGAATTTTTTTTCCTACCGACTCACCAATGTGAAAGGTGTGTGTGAATTGTGAACACATAATGAAAAAGTGATATACTTAAGAAACTCGAGGTAGATATATATTGTTTTTATACTGTGTCATGTCACTATTTTTTCTTCGGAAAAATTATACTAGAAATCATTTAAGTTATTTTTTTAACAAGTTGATCCTTTAAGTTTATTTTGTGACAGTTTAGTCATTTAAATTAGTAAACGTGTACATTATTATGTTTTCTTTAATAGAGTGGATGTGCTAATTGTGGATGCAATTGTTTTTAGTGGTTATTTAATAGAGTGAATGTGCTAATTATGGATGCAATTATTTTGAGTGGTAAAAAATTGATGAAATGCAAACAAAAATGCAATAGTCACGTATTTTATCTTTTTCTTTTAATTTATAATCATTTAATATTGTATTGCAGTATAAATTTTTTAAATCTTTTTCCATTATCGTTGTTAGAAAACTACTTCATTGTTTCATGTAATGTAGGTGCAAAAATGCAGTGGAAAATATAAAAATATTATAAAAAAATAGATAATTTAAACATATCTTGTAGAATCGTCTCTTTCCTTCCACTCTCTTCTTTTATGTATATGTGTTCTTAATAATTATTAATATTAAAAACATAATCTTTGTATTCTTAATCTTTACTTTTTATCAAGGAAGGAACAGATCTTGCATTATCGTCTCTTTCCTTCTACCATTTTATTTTAGGTATGTGCCTTCTTAATATTATCCGAATTAACAACTTCATCTTTTATTCATAATCTTTATTTTTTACTTTTTCAAGAAATATTAAAATGAGCAACAGTGTACAATTAAGAATCTTTGCATATTTTGTATTTGTTTGGATTTGTATACATTTGATAGTTGATTTTTTTTATTGTAGGGATAGTTTTGGTTCCATTATTTCTCTTTTATATCACAAAAATAAATATTTTATTCCTTCATTTCTTCTTACTTCTTTCGCTTTTATTCTTTCGTTTTTCTTTTTTTTCGAGATCTAGAATTAAATATTTTGTTAATCATGCTAATGATACATGATTTAATTTAATTGTAACCTAAAACATATTTGTTGTTCTTTTTTAAACTTGTAGTACTATGCAAAATAATATGGTATGAACACATGTTGGACAAGATATTCTAGCTGTTGTGGCACATCTGTCTCTAACTGCTTTTAAGAAGAAAGGACACACGTGAGAACAAATATCCCAACATATGACTCTTGTCTACAAACCAAAGTTGTTGTTGTGTGTGTGCGTTTTCCAACTAAATGTAATGCATTTTTATGTGTGCAACAAGGATTATTGCTATATTTTAGCAATTTTGATTTATTTATTTAGTTTAATTTAATTTAAATCATGGAAATTTAAATTTTAATTCAAATCAAATCTTTTTGTGGAGTTGTTTTGGAGAATCAAATCCTAATTGAATCTCCACCGTATCTGGACGAGATTATTGTCTAAATCAAATGAGAAAAGCCCAACTATGGATCTCTATATTGAGAGATTATTTTCATGCCTTGAATACAGACAAGCTTTCACATGTTTATTTGTGTTTTAGGCTGAGTCTTTGTGTGTTAATTGTACAACACACGTTATTGCTTCGTTCATATCATAAGGCATAATAGTTGACTTGTTTAATTGAGTTGTATATTCAATATTGAATAATTATGATTATTGTTGATCACTAGGGGTTCTGATTAAGAGAAAGTGAAAAGGGTTCTTGTATTTATGGGAGTCATAAATAGAAATACATTAAGAATAAAACTAAGAAGAGCGACATTGAGTAAGAGACTTGTTCATTTAAGACACTTTTTACTAATTTTATTAAAAAATGAATTTCTTTTTTTAGGTAGAGTGCCTCCAGATGTAACTATTGTTTACACTGAATTGGCGTAACAATTCTAGTGTGTTTTTTACTGTCTTTCCTTTACTTTGATTATTTATTGCGGTCATAATGTGTTAAGTTTTATTTAACAAGTTGTCTTGGACATCAAGTCCAACATATGTCCCTTTAAGCATAATTTTCAATAATTTAATCTCAATTGTCAAATAATTAAATTTTCCCAATATAAAAATATTTTTGGTTCCATTTTTTATTCCTCTATATCACAAAAATCAATATTTTGTTCCTTCATTTCTTCTCATTTTTGTTATGTTTTTTAAAATATATACCTTCAAAATAATCATATATAATTTATTATTAAAGGAATAATAAATCACGATAGCTTATTATCATTCTTAATAAATTCAACTACCGAAATTCAAAAACCCTAATCAAAATTAAATTCAAATTCCCTCACAAACCACTTATCTAATCTACTATGTGCTAGAAAATAATTCCCTGATAATTAATGAAATCAATACCTAAAATTAATAATTGATTTTTTTTATTAATTGCTTTTGGTATTATTAAACTATTATTAGCAAATTTAATAGTACTATTAATATTATTACTTTTTTGTGCTTTAAACAAGAAAAAAACAAATTTACTAATTGTTTTGGGATATATGACCATTTTTATTAAACACAATATTTTTTTGATTTTTTTTCAATATCAATATATTTCGATGTTCAAAGAATATATTATATAAAATATATTATTCAATTTATTATTATATTATTTGTTTTAAATTTTAATATATAGTACAATTTTAAATTGATTTTGATAATTAATTGAATCAAGACATGAAATCAATTAATTAAAATTTATTATTAGTTTATTTTGGTACTATTAATACTATTATTACGATACTTTTTATATATAATGTTGATTTAATGAATTCAAAACATGAAGTCAATTAATGGAAATTTATTAACTAATATTGGTATTATTAGCATTATTATTAGAAAAATTAAATAGTACTATCAATATTAACACTATTAATATAATAACATTATTATTAGCAAAATTAAATATTGCAGAGTCAATTTATTATTAAATGATTTCATTAATATTAGTACTGTTTTGTGTTCTAAACAAAAAAATTAACAAAATTTAATATTTTTCTGAGCTACATAATCATTTTTATAAAACACATTTTTTTCAATATTAATATATATTTGATGTTAAAATGATATATTACTTAAAATATATTATTAAATTTATATGGTATAAGGGGTTGGTAGAGTAAATGTAAGTTGTTAATAATTGAGTAGGGTTAATTTGCAGCTCAAATAACACTTTGTACTGTACTGTCATTGTCAATATCTCAGTCACTCCCAACAATCTTAATTGTATGGAGAATTTCTACCAAACTCTAAACATATAAATAAATCGTAAAATCATCGATTAATATTAGTAAATATAGAGAGACATTATTTAAGCAATTCCATCATAAATATAGAGAGACATTATTGGAATATTGTAGGGTAGTGAAGCATAACTGAGGGATGGTTTACTCCTGCAAAGGTTAAATTACTGTACCTTTTTTCCCTGTCTCTATTTCTTCTTCCATGTATGTTAATTATGTGACTGAGATGAGAGTCAGAAATTATCTGCAAAGCAATGGTTACGTTACTCTCTCTTTTTACCAAAACCAAACATCAGAATCAAAGCTTGCAGAATTGGAAACTACCCAAATATGTGCCTTATAGGTCTTTGCTTTTATTTCTATCACCACACTACTAAGTTATGACACTGAAACTTCTTTATTATTACAGATATAGTAGAAATAATGTTAATTCTATTTCTATCATTTTTCGCTTCAGATTGAAGAGAATGACATTTTTTAACTTTATTTTCTTCCTAATATCATACGAGCTTCGACTTTTTTTAAATAATAATTAAAATAACTAACATTTCAAACAATTTATCAAATTAACTACTTTTAAAAAAATTCGTTACATAGAGGATGAGTCACTGTCTATAGCGCATGCACTATAAATTGATCATAAACGTCATTGTCTCTGGCGCATACTTTAGTATCATGCCAATGATAATGACGCATGCATGTTGGCAATAGGAGCATGTACCATATCTACTGACTCCTACTATGTGGTATTGTTTTTTTAATTTATAAATAAATCATTCTCTCCCCATCATTTGCCACTCATCTTCTCATTCTCATCTTAAAATTTTCTTTGAAATGTTTTATATCATAGAAAGAAGTATTAACTTGTTTTATTCGACAGTATAGTCTCCGATAAAGATCTGACTTTAAAACATTGAGACTTTCAAGCATTTTGAGAGGAGTTTGATATGTTGGTTAGATGGACACATTGGAGACAACGAAAAGATTAGAAGAATTGAAAAGTCTGTTACGGTGTTCAACAATAATGGAGAACATCGTGCCTGAGAGTCAGTTAAAACTGACAGTGATTGTTGTATTATGATGCATAGTTCAGGTGATATTGTCCTGATGGTTGTAATCTCCTAGATATGTTGTTGTGTTTAGTCGTTTTATTTGTTTTTCGTTTTGTTGTTTTAATTGTTGTAACCGAAAGTTGTAATCTTCTATTATGAAAAGAACATTGTTTCCAATATGAAATTAAATTAGACCCCATCATTGACCATTGTCGAATGCCCTGGTCCATGCCTAGCAATCAATCCCACAACATTACCAAACACAACAACATTGTCAACCCACTCAAACTCAACAATCAACCCCACAACATTACCATACCACATACACCTAATAACCAACCGAACATGATTACGAAACCACATACACCCAAACCCGCGACCAATTCATGCCACACACCTAAACACAAAACTAAAAGCATGACTTATACCACTAACTGCCATATGCAACCACCACATCTTACTGTAGCACCGATGAGACATATAATACAACCACATCCTACCATAGCACCCAACCAATGTACCCAAACACCACACCACCAAAGCATTCAAACATCACACCGCCAAAACACCAAATCAAAACATGTCCTTTAAACACCAAAAGTACCATCACTTCGTTTCCAAAATTAATCAATGTCCCATTTCAACCAACCAACCCGCTCACGTGTAACCTAGCCAACATGGCCCAATTATGACAATTTGTTATATAACACTAATATCCCAGGAACCTCGCACCAAACACCTCAGACTCGGGCGAATACTAGGAGACCCCAAACACCTCAGGGAAATCGTGGGAGGCCTTGAAGGCAAGCAAATGCGTCAGGTGTGAAACCGATAAGCATTACGATCGAGCAGGTCATTAAAATTCTCTCCAAATATTGTGTAATTCTATTTTATGGAATAATATTATAATTTAATTTTTTTTCTATTTAATAGTTTTTATTATTATTTTATTTTTAAAATATTTTTTTTTTAAAAATAATCAAATACAACATACGAGGTAGGAGGGATGACGCATGCTCATATTGTCAACATGCATGCACCATTGTCATTGGCATGACACTAAAGCATACGCCAGACGCAATGACTCTTAGGACCAATTTAGAGTGCATGCGCCACAGACAGTGGCGCATCCTCTATGTGACAAAATATTTTTGGTTTGAAAAGTGATTACTTTGGTAAATCATTTGAAATGTTAATTATTAAAAAAAAATTATTTGTTTGAAAAATGTGGTTATTTAAAAAAGAAATCAACAAGCTTTTGTTTTTTCTAATTTGGTTTTAAAAAGAATAAATAAAACTATTGCTTTGCAGATTATTTATAATAATACTAATTTTATTTCTCTCATTTTTCGCTTCACAAAAGCTCATGACAATCACTTTCTATCTAAAATTTATAAATTCCAAAAAGGTCTCCACTTTTTCTATTTAAAGATTCAAAAAGCGTGCTAGAAAATTGTGTCATCACGATCGCATTGAAAAGCATCGTGATCACGATATTGCTTCATCACGCCTACGATGAAAGCATCACAGTCACATGAAAACTAGTGACAAAACTTGTTTATGTTGCTTCCTTTTTCTTCTAATTTTCACTAAGTCACAACCTTCTTCACCTCTGGAGATTTTGCTCACTTCTTTAATCTTTTGCCTTGGTTTTTACTCATAATTCCACTAATTTGTCCCAAATTTCTCGCAAGTATTATGTAATGACTGAGTGTCATCACAATCTCAAACTTACTCTGTTTCTTGTCCTCAAGTAATATATTTTCACACTCAAAATTTCACTAGGAGTAAAATGTTTATCCTTACCAATGAACATCGCCTTTCTTTTTCTGATCAACATGTATGTTCACTGCTTCAATCCAATTAACTCTGAAAAGTTGTTCCAACAACACATGTACTCAACTTGTCTCGCATGTCACATTTATTCACTCAATTTGGCAAGGTAGTCACACAATCAACGTACAAAAGAATTTAACATGAGTTTGCAAAATTTCTAAGAAATTCAATCAAAGCTATATATAAACACACATTTTTGAGTTTTTTTAAGATTCTAATGTGACTTGTAACGTCCCGATTTTATTTAAATTATTTCTCGTAATTTAATTATATGATAGTTGTGGTTGTGTTGTGCTGATTGGTATTTTGATGTGTTGTGTACCCTTGGTGTGAGGTAGTTACCTTAGAAATTAAGGTGTTGGGGAGTGTGTGAGCAAAAATGTAGAAAAGATGGTGTGGTGAGTAAAACTAACTAACTATTTTGTTATTATTTAATTTAATTAGTTAATATTAGATGAATATTAATTTAATTAATTTAAGTAGAATGAGATATTATTAATATTAAGAAAATAATGATGATATAATAAGTTAATAAAGTAATAAGAATTATAATAGAAATAGAAAATGAGATTTGGGATAGAAACTCAGAGAACCGTGAATTTTGGGAGAAAATAGGAGAAGTTGAGAAAGGGAGAAGAAGAGGTTAGGGCTCAAGGGAAAATTCACCATTGTTGAAGGTCAATGAAGTTATTGCTAGAAAATCTAAGGTGGGTGGGATTCTAATTATCTAAGGGTTAACATGATGATGGTGGGTAGATTATGTCATGTAGGTTTTGTGTTTTTCTTCTTTATGTTCATTATCATGGTGATATTGTTAGTTGTTGAATTGTGTGAATGGTGAATTATTGTTGTTAGAATCGTGAAATTTGATTAGATTGTTTGTTGTCAATGTTGTGTGAATTGATGTTATCTCAGGTCAGAGTCGGAACATGGTTATGAATGTTTTTGGTGTAAATAAGTTGGGGTTTAGAATTTTGTGTAACAGAGGCCACGCAGGGGCTGGAAAGAGAGGTATAAGCGGTTATTAGTTTTTGGGTAACCAGTTACTGTGTGGGTGTGACAGTGTGGATTGCACTACTGGATGTAGTGTAATCGGTTACTGGTTTTGGGGTAACCAGTTACACTTGAAGCAATTTCTTAAAAACTTTAAAAATTTATAACTTTTGTTTTGAGTGTCCGATTCGAGTGCCGTTTGAAGCGTCGGAAAGTTGAGTGCATGTATTGTCATTAAAAATTAGCTTCAGTACCTAAAAGTGAATATTTTTCTATGTGATGGTGTTGATATGCATTGAAATGTTTATGTGGTGGTGTGACATAACCTTAAATGTATTGTTGTTGCTTGTTATGTTGTATGTTGGTGTTGTTGAGCTGTATAAGATGTGTTTGATATATGATGGTCAGTGTTGGCAGTGTACATTGACTATGGTGGTGGGGCATTGTGAAAGATATTGTTGTTGCATGTATAATATGTTGCATGCATTCATGTTGTTGGATAAATGATCAGTTGTTGGTGAGCCTCAAATCCCATTGTGTGGATTGGGTCGGTAGCTGATTTCGGAGGTGATGGAATCAGTGAGACGTTATCGAGGGTGATGGTAACGAATTGGTGAATTTAGTCCTAGGAGGTGAGGATCGAAGCAGTGAACTAGAGTGTTCACATATTGGTACCACATGCATTGAGTCGAGTTGTCGAGTCTCATTGCATTGTACATTGGTTGAATTTGTTATCGTGTTGGATGGTTGATTATGTTGTTGTTATGTTGGATGTTTGTTATGTTGCTATTTTGTTGTGAATAGTTGTTGTGTGGATTTATGAGGAATTATGTTGTGGAATGGGTGATGTGCATGTGATAATTTGATGATTACTTATTATCATGCTTTCCTTTATATAATTATGATATCTCACCTCTTCTGTTTGAATGTTGCCTCCACGTGGGTAACGTGTAGATAATCCGCAGTATGAGCGTCTACTCTGATGTGTAACACTGGGGAATTGGAACGATGTGTCTTTCTTTATATTTTAACATTTATTATATGACATGTTATGTTGAAGTTGGATATGTTGAGTTAATTGTTTGTTATTGTTGTTCCGATGCAATTTAATAAAAGTTAACATTTAGGCATGTGGTTATTACTAGTATTTTTATAACTGTAAAGTGTTACATATCTTTTCGATTGAGCAGGTTGATTTCATGTTGTAGCATAACATCCTAAATTGCATGTTGATTTGTTTTACTCTAATAAATGTTTTCAATTTACATGGGGAAAATTTAGGGTGTTACATGACTTATGTCATGGTAGAACATTTTTGGATAGTAGGCTTAAACTTTTGGAGTTATGTACTTAGTTTTCCTTACATTACCTGATTCCTTTCATATCATTCTTTTCTCTATCACTTGGTACTAGAGAATTCATTTTGTTGGTCATATTCATCTTTCTTTTCCTTTCACAATTTTTTTTTTGAAGAAGTCATTATTAACTTCTTATTTTTCCTTTTCCTTTTCTTTCTTTTGACAAGTTTCTCTAGTACCCCAACCCAAAACTTAAATGTTGATAACTTCCAAGAGCAACCTCAAACTTATACATTTGCATCAGACAAGGAAAATAAATTATTCTACCTAACATCAAAGATAGTGGAAATACTTACTCTTTCAAGTCAAATGGATGTATAACATGCTATGTCACCAAAAGAATAGTTAAGGCTCAAAGTGGTTAGCAAAGGATATAATAATTTTAATACAAGTTGGCTTAAAAGGCCTGTAGTTTTCACAAACAACTACCTCAATGTGTATTCATCAAACCAATAGATTAAGTAGAAACAATGCAAAATCTAGAAAATGACTAATGTACAAATACTCTCATAAGAAAGAAAAGTGAACAATGGAAATATTTGGCTCAAACCTTACTAGTCGAGGTATCTAGAGATTGAGTATAAATAGTCGACTTCCCTTTTCTTCATCAAATGCCAATCTGTAAGGAAACTTCAATGTTGATCATTTTTGTTCATTCTTTTTCTGGTGACTTTTGTTGTTCATTTTTATATTGACACTAGTAAGGTAGCAAACTATAACTAAAAGAAATAACAATAGCAAACTGGTTCATTAATTCAAAGCATGGAAAAGTACAAAAGGGAAGAGAAATTTTAGAGCTAGCCCTTTCTCTTCCTTGGATCAAGTACAATAAGGAAAACAAATAAAAACTAAAACTTTGATGGGTTGTCTCCCATGAAGCGCTTCTTTAAGTTCATTAGCTTGACTCTTGTCAACTAAGGTTCTGCAAGAACCATAGACACTTTTTCATTTTGTACTTCTCCCCTGAATAGATCTTTAACCTTTGTCCATTTGTAGTAAAGATGTGAAAATCTACAAAAACGTGTACTTCTAAAACACCATTTGCAAACACTTTGTTCACAATAAAAGGATCTGAACATATCGATTTCCACTTACTCAATAACCTTTTTCAGTGGGATTTACCTTGCAAAACCTTATGTCCTACCCTGAAATTATTTTCTCACCAACTTATTCCTATTGTGCCTTTTAGATATTTATTTCATCATGTTTATCTGGTAACACTGAGGGTTTTCTTTTTGGTGTTTCATTACTTCAAAGACGTTGAAGACAATGTTTTCATCTTAAACCTCAATATTAACTCCCCAAGTGCTACATCAATGAGAGCTTTACCTGTTGCTAGGAATGGTTTTCCCAACATCAATGGTGTCTTAGAATCTTAAGGCATGTCAAGAATTACGAAGTCGGGTGGAAACAATAACCCATCAACCCTAACAAGGACATATTCAATGACTCCATATGGGTATGTGATAGAACGATCATCTATTATCAAGGTCATCTAAGTGTGTTTTGGTTCGCCATAATTTAACTTCCTCATCATAGATAGTGGCATCAAATTGATGCTTGCTCATAAATCACACAAAGCACGACCAATAGTTAGTGAACAAAGAACAAGGAATAGTAAACCTACCTAGATCAGTGAGTATTGGTGGAAGCTTCCTCTAAATAATAGTGTTTCATTCTTCTTCTAAAGCAATGTTTTCATCATGCTTCAACTTATGATTTCTTGATAAGAGTTCCTTCATGAATTTAGCATAAACAAGCATCTGTTCGAGAGCTTCACAAAAGGGAATATTGACTTGTATTTTGTTCAACATATCTATGAATTTTTTTAACTCACACACTTCCTTATATTTCTTGGGTTTCTTCGTCAGAATTGGGCAAGGTGGTTTGATGTAATCAGGTAACCCGGGATTTGGTTCATTCAAGATCTGTTTCTTGTTTCTTATGAAGGGTGAGTTTTTATCTATGAATTGGTCAAGGGCGTATCCTCTAACTACCTTTTCAATAGTTACCTCACTTTTTTCTCTCTCATAATTTTTCTCAGTCTCCTTTGCAATTACCACTTCTTTTCCACTCTTTTTATCGACCTCACTCGATTCTTTCTATTCCTCGCTCACTTTTGGGTTCAAGGGTACCACTCTATTTCTCAACTCAATGACTTTGCAAGTTTCCTTTTTCATATTATCTACAATATTACTAATAAATCCCCCACTTGAACTAGCTTGGGATGCCATCTATCGAGACAATTAACCGATTTGCATCTCAAAGTTCTTTATTGAAGCTTCGGTGTTCTTGTTCATGGTGATATGATTTTTTGACATTTCCCTATGAGTATTAAACATGTCTTGAGTCATACTAACTTGCTCAAAACATGGTTGAGTTCCTTTCATGAAGTTGGCTAAGGTCTCCTCTAGAGGTGATGGATTTTTTTGAGGTACTTGAGGAACTTGCTGAACTCCTTGATTAGAATTCAAGGTTTGATTGTTGCTCCACTTGAAATTCAGATGATTTTTCAACCAGGATTATAGGTGTTGAAATATCGATTATTCTTCTAAAATTTTGCATATTGAGATTTAGCACTATCAACATTTGGCACACAATTTCCATTCGCATGTCACTCTCCACAAAAATCACACATGAGTGTCTGATTTCGAGTCAAATTTTGTTGGGATGATTGGGATGCAACTAACTATTTAGAAAGTACCTCCATCTGAGCTAATAATGTTGTGTTCGAATCAACTACAAGAATTCCCTTTTGCTTCATGCTAGATCACTTGAGTGATACTCATTCTAGCAAATATTTTCAATCAACTTCTTAACCTCATTATCTGTCTTTAGTCTCAATGTACCTCTAGTTGAGGAATCGAGAAGACTTCTTGTTGGTGTTTTCAGCATGCTGATAAAGTGTGTCATATGTTCCATTAGACTCATATTATGATTCAGACACTTACGGAGTAACAACTTGAACATTTCCCATGCATCAAACAATGACTCCGACGCGTCCTGATTAAAGTTGGAAGTTGAAAATTTTATTTCTAGAAACTGAGCATTTGAAGACTACATGCCTAAACATTTTTCTTTCAGTTCTTTCTAGGTCTGAATAGTACCATTTGGGATGCGTTGCAACCAATCCTTAATGCGACCTATCAAAGAAAACCAAAGAAATGTAATTCTACCTGATCGTCGCTCACCTCATTTGGCTTGCACATTGAGAATTTCTCATAGAATTTAGCAAGATGCTCCCAAGGGTCTCAGATTGCTTGCTTGTTGAACGAGTTATCTATCAAACCTAAAAGTACATAATTCTTAATATCAAAAGTTACAGGATTAGCCGGTTGAAATCCTAAGGATATATGTCCAACATCAATCCTCCTGCAATAATCCCCAACGTTTCTAATATTGGAGTTGGCATATCTTTTCTTTCTTACTTTAGTTATTATGTGACTTGTAGTGCTTCTTGTTTCGCTTAACAAATCACGCACACTATTCTTTCTATTTTTGAGTCTATCGATATCAGTATAGAATCCGAACCTCGCAAAAACAAACAACCAATACCTTAGTAGCACTGCACCAAACCAATAGAAAAAAGTAGAGAAATAAAAATTAAAAATTAACAGATAAAAAATAGTTGAAAAAATTAAAATTAAAAATAAAAAACATCACACAAATATTGCCTATTAAAATTATCAATAATCCCTGGCAACGACGCCAAAAGCTTGATGACTTTACTAGAAAGTGTACTAGTCTCCTCAAAGTAATAAAATGGCTTGTCTCCACAAGGATTGTGATTTTATACAAGGTAATAACATAAGGTCTAATATCTAATTATGATCACTAATTTATTTTCTTAAATAAATTAAATACCCTTTTTGCAAGTAATAAAGGGATAAAAATCAAATTTAACACATTTCGAATTGCAAGTCCTCTGCCCTGGTGCATTGAGGCATTTTTCAAAATAAATTACTTCTCTGCTCCCGATGCGTGAGAATTTTTTTAAGGGATAAAAACTACCAACCAACCAACATTTTTTAAAGAAGAACTACGGTACTCTGATCCTTCGCCTAATGCGAAGGTACGTAGGCACAAAGTTGTAAACTCTAGCGAGTACGATTATAAAAACTCTTTTTTGGGTCTCCCATTAATTATAATAAATAAATATTTGTAAATAAATAAATAATTAAAAAATTAATCGATAATCAACCAAACACCTTAGAAACACACATTAACCCTAAAATTAGAGGAGGATCTCATTGAGTACAATGGAGGTAAGGGGTTCTTAGTATCTTCGCCTTACTTAACCGACTCCCGAACCTAGTGAATCCTCCTTAATCAATAGGTTTTATCATTATTTTCCTGTTCATTAGGAACGAATAAAAGATGGTGGCGACTCTGTCATTTTTCCAGCCGCAACAGCTGGCGACTCTGTTGGGGAGTTCTTATACCTTCCCTAAAGAGAGTCCATCTTAAACTTGGGTTTTAGGGTTGTGCTTATTTCTATGTGTATTTGCTTTCCTTTACTTATGTTTTTTATTTATTCATTTACTTTATTCTTTATTATATTATTAGCCTATCACATCATATTAGTTGGGATTTTCAAAGGTGTGAAGCTAAAACGCAGGCTTGAGGAAAAAGTAATAAGCTTAAGTAAGGGGTCGTCCTGGCTTGGCCACTAGGGTTCTCATCCCGTGGGGTCTTTGATGACGATTTCGCCTAGAGTAGATCCATTCAAAATATTTGTCATAAGAGGGCTAGCACTTCTTTATGATGGAACTTTGAATTTGGTCCATGACTCTAGGGACCTCTTCTAGAACACCCTCAAATCAGGGTGACCTTATGTTATCAACCTGCAAGGGTCGTTACTAAGGTCCCGCTTAGATGAGACTTGTCCTGAAGGATTACCATAGGAAGGCTTGCTCCTTCTCATGGTAAAACAAGGGTATAGTCCATGACTCTAGGTCTATTATTTTACCCAAAACTTTATATCCTACAAGTAAGGGGATTGGGTAGTCTAATCTTAGATCCAACCTAATCATAAGAAGCCTATCTAGTATATGGCATACTTACATGTTACCCCAGCCATAAAAAAAAACTTTAAAATCAAAAGACGTCCATATCATCATTCCATTTGCATTAAAATGAGCCTTTTTGCATATATTTACCATTTTTGGGGGAATTTCAAAATTTGTTGTAGGTGCTTGGTGGAAATGAATTCAAATAAAAGGACAATCCTTCGTATTAAGGCAACAATGCTAGATTTTCAAAACCTAAAGGTTCTTCAAGGTCTGATGCCTAACTTCATTCAGAGAAAGTTCACACTTAAATATGGGAGGTCTCTTGATCTCTTGAGAGTCCCTATAAAAGTAGAGGTTGTCACTGCCTTGGCTTAATTTTATGATCTACCCTTGTGTTTCTTATTTCAAGACTTTCTACTAGCCCCCACGTTAGAAGAATTTGGTTGTACTTGGACCTTCCTAAAGACAGAAAGGGACCATATACGGGAATGGGGAAAAAGGTAAAACCTAAGGAATTGGCTGTGACTCTGGGGATACTGTTGAAAGACAGTTTTTAAGTGTCGGGTTTTGTTATCGTATCCACAGAGATTGTAAGATATCGCTGCCGTTCAATGGTTGAATTAATCTTAACTTAAAGTAACACTAGGGTTTTGGGTTTTAATCAAGTTATATTGCATACAAAGTAATTAATTGCGGTAAAAGTTACGTTTTGATTAATATGAGAAATATTGTCAAAGTTAGGTTTCAATGATTACATTTGCTTTGCATGTTTTTGCACGGTCAACAATATTATAAACTCCTTTAGATGATAAATAATTTCACAAAGTCCTCTCAATGCGTTTCTCTCGAACACCCATTGTGAGTTTTGTCATTTTGATCCATTGTTTCTCTCGAACACAATCTATCAAAAAGACAACGTTTGGTTCAACCTTATGGTGAACAAAATCATTCGTTACTATCTCTAGCTAACAAACAAGTTTGGATGAAAACCTAGGTCAAGAATCGGTAAACATCTCTCGATCAAATACCAACACAAAGAGTTTTAAATAGAAACAAAGTTTTCATCATATATTTACCGTTAAAGAGTTTACAAATGAGGATCCTTACATTTACACACAAAGCTTGGAAATCACCTACATCTAACCTTGACAAATGGAGACTTAGCTACTCATTTTCATGGTAGCTTGGTCGGCAAGTAAGAAAAGAGGGTTGATCAACATCCAAGTCGAATGATCGAAGTTGGATGGGAATCCACCGTCTTTTTGTGGAAGATGGTTGCTAGATGAAGAGAAATGAAATTAGGGCATAAAAAATCCCTCCAAACAATGCTGTAAAATATCTAAGAGAAAGTACAAAAAATGGAAAAGTTGGTAAAAAGTGGTATGGGCACAAAAGGTGGCACCTGCTACTTATAGACAAGTGCAGAACTGTCACGTTCGCTAGGCGAGCAGAATGGCTCGCCTAGCGAAGGCCAAAAATGGGCACAAAATGCCCCTGCGCCCAGAGAAAACTGGGCCTGTGGAACTGTCATGTTCGCCTAGCGAACAGACCTTCGCCTAGCGAAGAACTCGCTTCAACCTTCGCCCCAGCGAGGTTGAGAGGTTTTGCTACTGGAATGCTCGCTGGGGACTCGCTAGAGCCTCGCCTAGCGAGCTAGTGCTGGCTGCTCTTTTCACCAAAACAGACTGAATTCGCTGCCACTTCGCCTTCAGTTCGCCTAGCGAATTAATTAACCAATTTACTGGAGCCTTTCGCCAGGAGCTCGCCTAGCGAAGGTTTTGCTTCGCCACATCCTCGCCTAGCGAGCTGGCAGAAAGAATGCTTGTTTGCTTTGGTTCCTTTGCCAATTTTGTTGTGTCTTCATTATCAATTAATTCATGCCTTTCCTGCACAATAACACACACATCAAAGGCACCAAGCTTGTTTATCAATGTAATGCATTCCATGTAAAATGAAT
Organism: Lathyrus oleraceus; assembly: GCF_024323335.1. Lineage (NCBI taxonomy): Eukaryota > Viridiplantae > Streptophyta > Magnoliopsida > Fabales > Fabaceae > Lathyrus > Lathyrus oleraceus. The sequence continues at coordinate 36,725,230 of NC_066582.1, forward strand.
GTGGTTTTGGCAATTTTAGCAAGGCAAAAGAGTGAAAGATGCCCACATATGATAGCTCAAATAAGCACTTTTGGGCATCTAACAACTCTCCCCAACTAGATTCTTGCTTGTCCTCAAGCAAAGTATGCCTCTTGAAAGACAAGAGGATTTGCTTTTAAGAAAACGGATTCTCCGAAGTTGGATAAACGGCTCAAACACAAGCGAAATCCGCAAATACACGTTTCCAACGGTTTTGAATAAAATAATACCTAGGAACTAAAACTTAAGTAGCAATGCAAAATATTTATCTATCTGCAACAATACTATTCTGAATGAATCACCCTATCTCTCCTCTTCGAATAAGGATTGAAGATTTAACGCGTTTGCAACCGCGGGAATAATCTCACTCTCTAACAAATAATGAAGAAATCAAACAGATTCATACAATGTCTAACAATTATAAGTTGTACTGTGGAAACAAAAAGATCACTAAGGGCTTTTCGGTTGAAGCTTGGTCGGGTTAACAAACAAGGGTCATTTCTAAGGCCATTGAAACGAAAGTGCCGATGCAAAAGAGACATTCACAGTAATATTCACACTACTCGACTTTGTTTCCTTTGTTTCTTATTTGTAACCTTCACAACACATATTCCACAACTCAATTCTTATTTTTCACTACTATTTTTTTTTCTTCCAAGCAAGCATTCATTTTTTTTTTTTTCATTCTTTCTATTTTTGTTCTTTTCTTTCACATCAAATATACAAAACAGATGTTTATTTTCTACATTTTCTATACATATATTTTTCTATGCTTGCTCGGTTTTTCTTTTCATTTTCAAAAGCTGTGGTACTTACCAATTCTTTTTCGTTCTCCCCAACTTATTTCTTCCACACCCTAAGTGAATGCTCTTAACTTTTTACGGCAAAAGAACAATAATCAAGATTTTTCGGGTTGTAAAAAAAACATTTTTGAGATCTCGCTTTATTTCAAGCCGAGATTCAACTGTTCAGGCTCAAAGGGGTTAACAAATACTCTCTCTGCTCACAGGTAAGTTGTTTTTGGATGTAGTTGTGCTCGAAAGAAAACAAGTGCCTTGATCATTTCTAATTGCTTCCACAATTTCACAATAATAACAGACAAATAATGAATCAAATGAATCAACAAAACTTATTAGACTCCAGCATTTAAGTGTACAATGGAGGTTTCCTCACCATATATGGTTCTAAGTTCTAGATGAAACATTCATTCAATTATGTTGCAAAAAGACAATATTCTATTTACCAAAAAGAGTAAAGTTCCTAATGCATTCTAAAATTCTAGCCGACGGTAACCATGTACCTTAGCTTCATTCACTTGTTATTCTTATCATTGCCATCCAAGCTCGGATGCACCTTCATTGGGTACTTCTTGAGGAGCAACCAATCTAGAAGGGTTTGCCACTCATTCAACCAAAAATTTATTAAACACACAAAATTAACAACAAACATAAATAATATTAACTGAAAAAATAAAATTTTGTTCGTGGGGGACAAAACACCCCAATAGTACAACCCATTGGTCAAAATACAAAATTCAAAAGTACAAAATAAAAAATGCCATAATTAAAAACTGAAATACAAAAAAAAAACAAAAACTTAACCCACAAAGGGCTCAAGACTCCTCCTCACTACCGGCCTCAGAACCGGTCGCCTCATCATCATCCTCATCATCATCATCAGCTCCCACCCCCTCAGAATAGACTGGCACGTCCACGGGCCAATTTGCATTCGTCAGAAACTGCTCCCGTGTCATCAAAGCATGTGCACCACTACCCTGCAGCTGCAAACGCTGCATCGAGTCGTGCATGTCAATCATAGCCCTCTGCGATGCTGCCATCCATTGGAAATTGTATTCACACGCAGCCCGCAGGTATGGATCGACCCTGGGAGTAGAAGCACTAGGACCATCAGAAACCCTAGTGCTACCTGAGGCTGCACTGCTGCCGGTGGCCTTAGCTCTGCAGTATTTTGCCACATACCGGTCATCAATAGGAGCCGGGATCCTAACCTGACCCCGAGACGGAAGTCGCACTCGTGCCTTAATGCACAGGCTCATAATCAAACAAGGGAATGCAAGGGGGCAATTCACCCGAGCCCCCGACTTCAGTCCGCTCTCTATTACCGTCTTCAGCTCATTGGCAATGATCCTCGCCACATCAATCTCAACATTGGCGAGGATGGAATGTACTAAGTGTGCCACTGGGATCGGCACAGTAGATGTGTGGGATTTGGGTTGTATGTTGGTCAAAACCAGAAGAAGAATCAGCTGAGCCATGGGAGTCATGTCCTCCCGATGATATCTCATAGGAACCCCAGATGGGTTCGGCTCAACTGATTTCCCTGGTAGAAGCAGGGCGGCTGTAATTGCTGGGATATCCTTGTGCAGCCGGAGGTCAATATGGTACTGGTCTCTTTCATCAGCACCCAGCTGAAGCGGCTCCCCGAGGATTTGGTTGATCGTATCCCTGTCAAAAGGAACTGGCCGACCGGCCACTCTAGAGACCCAAGTGAAGGGCTCATCATCATCTGGCAATGCGTTAGCGTAGAACTCCCGCACTGTAGCGATGTCATAGTGTTCCAAGGGATTTATCAACCTATCCCATTTCTTTGTATCAATCAACCCGGCAAAACTCCGATACGTGCCCTGTGGGTTGATCAGAAACCGCTTCTCAGGCAAAATGTTTCGCTTCTCCAAAGCGATGTACCGTGCCGCTTGTTTCGGGCCCACAAACTTGTCGTGGTCGAATTGGATTGGCACGGTTCGTGAAGTAGTTGCCGCTCCCTTTCTTTTCTTGCCAGCACTTGATCTTGACTCCATTCTGCAAAACAAGAGATAAAGCAACAAACACGAAACAAACAGATTAGAAATTAAAACATAAATCAAAATTCTGCCATGTTCGCTGCTGCTTCGCCTAGCGAAGTTGCAGCGAACTCTCGCCCCAGGTCGCCTAGCGAGCTGCTAGCGAACCTTACGGGTTTTGGGGTTTTCTGCATTTTCAAAATTGTTTCCCCAAAACCTGTACATACAAGGTTTCCACAGCAAAACCCAATGATTCCTCATGACAATGAATTGTTCTATGCTATTGGGGATACCTAATTTCATGGAAAACCTAAGTAAGAGTAAATCCCCAATTTAAAAACCTAAATGCACAACATTGCAAACTCCCAAAATTGCATGCAACCTCAAGGTTCCTATCACACCTATCCTATTTACCATTCAAAGTTGGAAATAAATAATGCAACAAAAGAAACATGCAATAGGGCAAACCTTGAGGTAAACGGATTTGGAAAGGAGAAGTGGGAAGTGTTTGCAATTGACCGACACACAAATGTTGTTGATGTGGATGCACAGTAGAGAATTTGAGAGGCCACGCACGAAATCTTCAGCAGAGCCGTTCAGACAAATTTTTGAAGGTAGGGCAAATTGGCTCTGCTGAAGTGTTTAAATAGAAAACAGTACTGCAGCGCTCGCTGCTGCCTCGCCTAGCGAGCAGGTAGCGAGCGCGCTCGCTGCAGCCTCGCCTAGCGAGCTGCAAGCGAGCATGACAGCAAGTGCATTTGCAAATGCAGCACTTGCAAGTCATCCAGCCTGATTAAGCACACAATACTCATACAAGATCAAACATAAAACAGGAAATACTTACAATGTTGGGGTGCCTCCCAACTAGCGCTTGTTTAACGTCGGCTAAGCTCGACGGTGCGATGCTCACAGAGGAGCATCGAGCGGCTGAGCACAACTCTCGCGATCCACATGACCGCCGAGATATACTTTCAATCGTTGGCCGTTCACGGTCCAACTGTCTTTCTCGTCCATATCTTCAATGATAACTGCCCCGTACTCTTTGACTTCTTTCACCCGAAATGGCCCGGACCATTTCGATTTCAACTTCCCGGGAAACAACTTCAACCGGGAGTTGAACAATAAGACCAATTGTCCGGGCACGAATTCTTTGGTTCGGATCTTTTTGTCATGATACTTCTTGGCTTTTTCCTTGTACAACCAACTTGAGTGGTATGCGGCATTGCGCATCTCCTCCAACTCAAGTAGTTGTACTTTCCTTTTGTTACCGGCCGACTCATTCTCAAAATTTAAAAATTTTAGGGCCCACAAGGCCTTGTGCTCCAATTCAACCGGCAAATGGCAAGTTTTACCAAATACCAATTGAAACGGAGTTAGGCCAATTGGAGCTTTAAAGGCCGTACGGTAGGCCCATAATGCTTCGTCCAATTTTTGGGACCACTCTTTTTTAGAATTGGACACGGTTTTTTCTAGGATTCTCTTAATCTCTCGATTAGAGACCTCCGCTTGCCCGTTAGCCTGAGGGTGGTACGGAGTTGTCACCCTATGCGACACACCATAATGTTTTAAAATTGTTTCCAAAGGTGCATTACAAAAGTGTGACCCTCCGTCACTTATCAACACTCGGGGTGTTCCAAAACGAGAAAAGATGTTTTTCTTTAAAAATTTTATCACCGTTTTGGCATCCGCCCGAGGTGAGGCAATCGCCTCAACCCACTTTGAGACATAATCAACAGCAACAAGCATGTACTCATTCCCGTAAGAGGGTGGGAAAGGTCCAACAAAATCTATGCCCCAACAATCGAACACTTCCACTTCTTGGATATTTTGGAGAGGCATCTCATCTCTCTTACCTATCCCACCACTTCTTTGGCAACTGTCACAACTTTGCGCATGGGTATGTGCGTCTTTAAAAATAGTTGGCCAATAAAATCCCGATTGAAGAATTTTAGTGGCCGTTCTAACCCCATTATAATGACCGCCATAAGGCGAGTTGTGACAATGCCAAAGGATGCTCTGGGCTTCATCACCAGTTACGCATCTCCTTAACAGGTTATCGCTACCCAACTTAAACAAGTATGGGTCGTCCCAAACATAATACTTCGCATCCGAAAGGAACTTCCTCTTTTGGTTCGAAGTTAGATCGGCCGGCACACAACCACTAGCCTTGTGGTTTGCAAAGTCTGCAAACCACGGCCTAACTTGAACCTTAAACAATTTTTCATCAGGAAATTCTTCCCGGATTTCCTTTTCAGATGCGGTAACCTCGACATTCACCAAGCGGGATAAATGATCCGCTACCAAGTTTTCCGACCCCTTCTTGTCTTTAATTTCGACATCGAATTCTTGTAACAAGAGGATCCAACGGATGAGCCTTTGCTTCGAATCCGGCTTGGTCAGCAGATATTTAATCGCCGCGTGGTCGGTGTACACCACGACTTTAGACCCTATAAGATAGGACCTAAACTTTTCTAGCGCATACACTATTGCGAGTAGTTCTTTTTCCGTTGTGGCATAATTTATTTGAGCCTCGTTAAGAACCTTACTCGCATAATGTATAGCATGAAAAGTTTTGTCCTTTCTTTGGCCAAGTACCGCTCCAACGGCATAGTCACTCGCGTCACACATTAATTCAAAATTTTCATTCCAATCGGGAGCGACTATTATTGGAGCGGTAACCAATTTTTCTTTTAAAACCTCGAAAGCTTGCAAACAATCGTCGGTGAAGAGAAATACCTGATCTTTGGCGAGTAAATTGCTCAAAGGTTTAGCCACCTTTGAGAAGTCCTTGATGAAGCGCCGGTAGAACCCCGCGTGCCCCAAAAAACTACGGATGCCCTTCACATTGACCGGAGGGGGTAATTTTTCAATTACATCAACCTTAGCTCTATCCACTTCAAGCCCCCTTTTAGAGACTTTGTGGCCTAGCACAATCCCCTCGGTCACCATAAAGTGACACTTTTCCCAATTTAGCACCAAATTAGTCTTCACACACCTTTCCAACACCGTCTTCAAATTTGCCAAGCATAGACTAAACGTCCCACCAAACACCGAGAAGTCATCCATGAAGACTTCCATTGTTTTCTCTATTAGATCGGCAAAAATAGCTTGGACACATCGTTGGAATGTCGCCGGCGCATTGCAAAGCCCAAAAGGCATTTTTCTGTATGCGAACACTCCAAACGGACACGTGAAAGCCGTCTTCTCATGATCAACCGGGTCAACCGCAATTTGGTTGTACCCGGAGTAGCCGTCTAAAAAACAGTAGTATTGTTGGCCCGATAGTCTTTCAAGCATTTGATCCATAAATGGGAGTGGAAAATGGTCCTTACGAGTCGCGGTATTCAACCGTCTATAATCTATACACATTCTCCATCCCGTGGCAACTTTAGTCGGGATCAATTCGTCTTTGTCATTACGGATTACGGTCATTCCACCCTTCTTCGGAACCACGTGCACGGGACTAACCCACGGACTATCCGAGATCGGGTAAATCATTCCCGCATCCAAAAGCTTCACCACTTCCTTTCTTACAACCTCTTTCATCGTAGGATTTAAGCGGCGTTGTGGTTGAGCCACCGGCTTGAAATCCTCCTCCATCAAAATCTTGTGCATACAATAGGATGGACTAATTCCTTTAAGATCGGAAAGAGTCCAACCCATAGCTTCTTGATTGGTTTTGAGCACAATGATTAGACGGGCTTCTTCTTCAATTGTCAAAAGGTTGCTTATGATAACCGGCTTGTCCTCGGTATCATCAAGGAATACATATTTCAACGTCGAAGGTAACTCTTTTAATTCAATTGACGCTTTCTCGTCAATTACCTCCTTCTTCAAATTTTCTTCCTCTACTTCCCACGGTTGTAGGTCTTCCAAGCTATCAAGTTCCTTCAAGCATTCCTCAAGAGCTAGCTCCTCTTCAACAGTGAAAACCTCCAATGAGTCGTCGAGAGCTAACTCCGTAGGAGATATCTCGTGAATATGCTTTGAAACTTCCATAATAGCGTCTTCGATCACATCGATTCGAAAGCTATCATGTCTATCCTTGGAATGCTTCATCGCCTCGAATAGATCAAAGGTGACCTCCTCATTTTGAACACGCACCTTCATTAAACCGTCATCAACATCAATCATCATTCTTGCGGTCTTCATGAATGGTCGGCCCAATATGAGCGGAGCATCATCATCTTCCTCCATATCAATTACAATGAAATCCACCGGGAAGAAGAATTTGTCGACCTTCACCAACACATCTTGGGCTACGCCATGAGGATGGGTCGTCGACTTATCCGCCAATTGTAATGTCATTCGGATGGACTTAATCTCGATGTTGCCAAGCCTCTTGATAATTGACAAAGGTATAAGATTTATGCTCGACCCCAAGTCAATAAGTCCCTTTCCGACATACACATCACCAATTTTAACCGGCAATGTAACTCTTCCCGGATCGACCTCTTTCTTAGGAAGCGTCCTTTGAATGATGGCACTACAGCTCGCATCAAGGACGATGGTCTCCGGTTCCGTATACCTCCGCTTTTTGGTTAGTATGTCCTTCATGAACTTGGCATACTTTGGCATTTGTTCCAAAGCTTCAGCAAACGGAATGTTTATTTGTAATTGCTTAAAAATATCCATGAACCGGGCGTAATGCCGTTCATTCTCCCTTTTTGACGGGGCATGAGGGTAAGGAAGGTTTTGGACAGGAGTAGCGCTCACTACCTCCTTCCCTTTCGCTATTCTAGCGCTTTTCCATCTCGGCTTCTTCACTACCTCCCTTATTACCTCATCATTTTTATTCTCCTCAATCTCCACATTTTTTTCATTTTCAACTTCACCATTATTTTTATTCTTTTCAACTACTTCCTCATCACTCCACACTCCTACTTCACCATCAACATTTTCTTCCACTATTTCCTCCTCAATCTCCTTCTCTTTCTCTCTTTTTTCACTCGCCATTCTTTTTTCGTTTTCACTACCCAACTCCCTTCCACTTCTCGTCACAATCGCCTTACAATGCTCCTTCGGATTTGTTTGCGTATTGGCCGAGAAAGAAGGACCGGTTTGTTGTTCAGCTAGTTGCTTGGCAAGTTGCCCCACTTGAGTTTCAAGATTTTTTATGGCCGCGTCATTACTCTTTTGATTGGCCATTGACATTTGCATGAATTGCGTCAATGTCTCTTCCAATTTAGAATTGACTACCGGCGGTTGTTGAGATTGATACGGATTTTGGGGAGGATTTTGACGGCTAGAAGAACCACCTCCATAACCTTGGTTATGATAATAGTTGCTTCTAGGTTGGAACCCTTGGTTCCCTTGGAATTGTTGTTGTTGTTGTTGTTGTTGAGGGTGCGGTTGATAAGGTTGTTGTTGTCTTGGTTGATAGTCCCGTTGATTGGCCATATAGTTCACTTCGTCAAAGCCGGGAGGTGGACAGAATCCGGTGTCATGTTCACCTTTACAAAGTTCACAACAAGCTATTTGTTTAGCTTTTGACGGTTCTCTTAACTCTTTGATTTGTTGCGTTAAAAGTTCCACTTGTTGTGAGATGAGCTTGTTTTGGGCAAGTATGGCATCATTCGTCCCTAACTCAAGCACTCCCGCCTTCTTCAAAGAATTTCCACGACTTTGACTTTGAAGATCATTCAAAGCCATACGGTTGATAATGTTGGTGGCTTCTTCGGCACTCTTTGACATCAACGAGCCACCCGAGGTGGCATCCAACAACGTTTTGCAGTTAGGTTGAAGTCCATTTCTGAAGATATGGATTTGAGTTAATTCATCAAATCCATGCCCTTTGCATTTCCTAAGCATGGACTTGAATCTCTCCCACGCTTCATTCAACGATTCACTGGTTCCTTGAGAAAACACCGAGATGGCCGTCTTTGATTCCATGAATCGGTTATGAGAGAAAAATCTTTCAATGAATTTCTCCTCTAACACATTCCAATCTGTCATTACGGCAGGTGTTTGATCGAGATACCAATCCTTTGCTTTACCGAGCAAAGCGTGACGAAATAAACGTCTGAACAACGGAAGCTCCTGAGCCTGATCCACTCCGGCAGCCAATGCTATCTCATAGAATTTTGTGAGAAAAGCAAATGGGTCTTCATGGTCCATTCCGGTGAATGGACTCCCATACAATAAATTCAGAGTTCCCGTCTTCATCTCAGCTTGCCTTCCAGTTTGGTTGGCAAACTGAGCGGTGTTCCTTGGACTGTTGATACATGGAGTAGAGATCGGTGGTGGTGGTTGTGGCTCCATGTTTGGTACGAATGGGTGTGGATTTGTGGTTGAAGAACTTTCTCCTTGCTCTTGGCGTTGCCTAGCCTGTTGCCTCCTACGTCTTGTTTTGCTATTGAGCCTCCTTGCGGTTCTCTCGATCTCAGGATCAAAAAGAAGTTCGTCCACAGGGATTTTCCCTCGCATAAAACGTAAGCTGCACACTAAACCAAACGAATTACAAGCACAAGTCAAAAATTCACAAGCTAAAACTTAAACAACCAATGCGATGCTCGCAATATCAATTTACAATCCCCGGCAACGGCGCCATTTTGTTGAAAGACAGTTTTTAAGTGTCGGGTTTTGTTATCGTATCCACAGAGATTGTAAGATATCGCTGCCGTTCAATGGTTGAATTAATCTTAACTTAAAGTAACACTAGGGTTTTGGGTTTTAATCAAGTTATATTGCATACAAAGTAATTAATTGCGGTAAAAGTTACGTTTTGATTAATATGAGAAATATTGTCAAAGTTAGGTTTCAATGATTACATTTGCTTTGCATGTTTTTGCACGGTCAACAATATTATAAACTCCTTTAGATGATAAATAATTTCACAAAGTCCTCTCAATGCGTTTCTCTCGAACACCCATTGTGAGTTTTGTCATTTTGATCCATTGTTTCTCTCGAACACAATCTATCAAAAAGACAACGTTTTGGTTCAACCTTATGGTGAACAAAATCATTCGTTACTATCTCTAGCTAACAAACAAGTTTGGATGAAAACCTAGGTCAAGAATCGGTAAACATCTCTCGATCAAATACCAACACAAAGAGTTTTAAATAGAAACAAAGTTTTCATCATATATTTACCGTTAAAGAGTTTACAAATGAGGATCCTTACATTTACACACAAAGCTTGGAAATCACCTACATCTAACCTTGACAAATGGAGACTTAGCTACTCATTTTCATGGTAGCTTGGTCGGCAAGTAAGAAAAGAGGGTTGATCAACATCCAAGTCGAATGATCGAAGTTGGATGGAAATCCACCGTCTTTTTGTGGAAGATGGTTGCTAGATGAAGAGAAATGAAATTAGGGCATAAAAAATCCCTCCAAACAATGCTGTAAAATATCTAAGAGAAAGTACAAAAAATGGAAAAGTTGGTAAAAAGTGGTATGGGCACAAAAGGTGGCACCTGCTACTTATAGACAAGTGCAGAACTGTCACGTTCGCTAGGCGAGCAGAATGGCTCGCCTAGCGAAGGCCAAAAATGGGCACAAAATGCCCCTGCGCCCAGAGAAAACTGGGCCTGTGGAACTGTCATGTTCGCCTAGCGAACAGACCTTCGCCTAGCGAAGAACTCGCTTCAACCTTCGCCCCAGCGAGGTTGAGAGGTTTTGCTACTGGAATGCTCGCTGGGGACTCGCTAGAGCCTCGCCTAGCGAGCTAGTGCTGGCTGCTCTTTTCACCAAAACAGACTGAATTCGCTGCCACTTCGCCTTCAGTTCGCCTAGCGAATTAATTAACCAATTTACTGGAGCCTTTCGCCAGGAGCTCGCCTAGCGAAGGTTTTGCTTCGCCACATCCTCGCCTAGCGAGCTGGCAGAAAGAATGCTTGTTTGCTTTGGTTCCTTTGCCAATTTTGTTGTGTCTTCATTATCAATTAATTCATGCCTTTCCTGCACAATAACACACACATCAAAGGCACCAAGCTTGTTTATCAATGTAATGCATTCCATGTAAAATGAATGTGGTTTTGGCAATTTTAGCAAGGCAAAAGAGTGAAAGATGCCCACATATGATAGCTCAAATAAGCACTTTTGGGCATCTAACAGATACCTACCGAAGATCTGTCATCGCACTATAAAGAAGACAGAGACATCCAAGGTCTCAAGAGAAGTTACTTGGAGGGAGTAGCCCGAAGAATGGATGGGGCAGAAAGATGGGGGTCCTATGTTGACGTCTTAGCTTTAATAATGTTTTGGATAGTCCTTTTCCGCAATGTGATAGACTTTGTTGATACCGCTGCAATTAGAATCTTTTGGGATGTAAAAAATCTAGAGGTAGATCCAGTATCCATTTTGTTAACTGATGCATATTACACCACGAGCATCTGCCACAACAAAGAAAAGGGATTATTATGTTGTTGCATTCCATTGTTGTACTAATGGTTTTCCTTACACCTTTATAAGGACATCCATATGATAGAGACCAAGGGTAATCATGCTTGGGCTCAAAAGCTTATGTCCCTCAATGAAAGATCGATCCTTTGCTACCCAAAGAAGATAAGTGGCAGGGATATAATTATCAACTGTGGGTGTTTTCCTAATGTAACCCTCATTGGTTACAAAGGGTGCATTAACTATAATCCTATATTGGCCCTGAGACAATTGGGACACCATATATGGGAAAAAACTAAAGAAGACGAGTTGAAGGAGTTTATCTTGCATAGTAGGGATACCTCACACAAAGAATTGTTTAGAAAGGTCACGCGTGCATGGGAGAAGGTGCATGTAAAGGAAAATAAACTAAAAAGGAAGGATATTTCATCCGAAGAATCCTACACTTTATGGGTTAAGGAAAGGGTCCATTTGGTTAAGTTACCTTTTGTGATTGATCCAACTTACATTCCAGACATACCTGATCCTATTCCAGTGTCCATCGACGAGGTCGATCGTGTCAGGAAACTATTGTTGGGCTTGAACAAGATAAAGAAAGATTGGAGCATAGTCTTTATGACACGACCTACAAAAAGAATCAGGTAAGCTATGACTTTGAGAAAAGGGACAAGCAACTTCTTGAGAATATGGAGGAACTCCAGGCTGAAAGAAGCAAAAGACAAAAAAAATTAGAAGGTTTATTTAGCGCCAGAGTTGACTTTAAAAATCTCAATAATAAATTAAAGGAAGCCCAAGCTGAAGGTCAAAGGTGGAAGAGGTCATGGGAATTAGCCGTATGGGAACAACAAGAGAGGGAAAACGTTGTAATGACTCAAATTTGTGGATTCGAAGGGGCACTTGTCTCAAGTTGTCGTTGCTAGGCAATGACAACTTAGGATAGAAGCTGAGAAAATCCTACCACATGATTGGAGGAGGACCTACCAAGAGCTCTTAAATCTTAGAGACCAGGTGCATCTTCAAGTTCAAGATCACAAAGTCTTGACAACCCAGGTCACACAATTAGAGGGGGAAGTCCAGTACTTAAGGGATCTCATAATTGTTGCTCAAGTCATTGTTCAAGAGCAAGGTGATAGGGGTGAAGCATGGAGGATTGAACATTATAATCTTGCAGAGTTCGCTAACAAATTGGTTCGGGACGTCCCTATGATGTACATGAGAGATGACAATGTTGCAAATTTCCACAACACTCCACAAGAAGTTCTTGAGTTTATTAGACGGTGTGATGTCATGTTGAAGGAGTTTAGTGCCCACTTGAAGGTGGCCATGGAGGTACCACTCTAGTTTTTTCTTTCTATTAAGAATTTGTCTTTTCAATTTTAATTACTTTATATCAGTGGGCATCGTCCCCGTATGGACCTTTTGCCTTGGATTTATGAATAAAGTTGTTTATATCAATTGTATGGTATATATAATTGTGTTCATATTCCTAAAAACATACAACAATGAATTTTGAATGTTCCCCAAAGAAATAAAAACAAAATATTTTACATGCATCATCATGCATACTTCATTTCACATACATCAAAAAGAAAACAAAAGGCATTGTTTTCATACTTTCCCAATATCATCGAACGTGACAACCTGACTCTCCAAACCCGAGCTCAACGTAAGAAGGCCATGGAGAAACTTGAACAAAATCAGGTGGCACTTAGAGTGGATATGGACTCGGTCAAAGGGAATATGAAGGAAATGAAAGACAATATGGATCAACTTACGTGATCCATTACCAACATGATGGCAAGAGAGGTTGAGGCTGATAAAAGAAAGGTTGCTTCCATGTCTACCCCTCCACCCGTGGATGGTAACCCTCTACAAGGATTTACCTCTGACACCCAAGGGGGAAAAGATAAGAATGGTACCCCTCATCCTGAAGGATCCATCCCAACCATTATTCACAATAGGGCATCTCGTCCCATACAAATACCAGTCCCACAGGACAATTATGTGGATCTGAGCCAACAATATAAGGATGAAGATCATAGGGGCATGGTTCAGGAAAGTTAACTAGCTAGTCACCCTGCTGCTACTATTGGGGAAATAAGAACTGTAGATAGATATTAAATCTTAGAAGAAAGATTGAAGGTGGATGAAGGTTTCAGTATCTTCGAAGTGGATGATATGGGGATGTGCTTGGTACCGGATGTAGATATACCTCCAAAATTCAAAACTCCTAAATGTGAGAAATACAAGGGTGTAATTTTCCCTAAGAATTATCTCAAGATGTTCGTCAGAAATATGGCTTCCTATGCAGCAAATGAGAAACTAATGATGCATAGCATCCAAGACAGTCTAAGTGGAGCGTCCCTAGACTGGTACATGCAGTTGGAAAGAACCCATGTCAATACTTGGGAGGACCTAGCTAATGCCTTCCAAAGGCAATACAAATATAACCTGGATATGGCTCACAATTGCATGCAACTTCAGAATCTGTCTCAAAAAGGCAATGAATCCTTCAAGGAGTATGCTCAAAGATGGAGGGAACTAGCTTCTCGCGTGCAACCTCCACTCTTGGAGAAACAATTAGTTGACATGTTTATGTGCACCCTGCAAGGCTCTTAATATAAAAAGGTGATCAGTTTAGTATCTACCGGATTTTCTGACTTGGTAATAATTGGGGAAAGAATTGAGAATGGCTTAAAAAGCATTAAGATTGGAAAACCGTCCTCAAATCAAAATAGTAACAAAAGGTACTCCAACATAATAATTTGAAGAAAGGTGAGACCAACAATGTCACAATTAAGGGGAGTTCTCATGTTCCCTACAATCCTTACGTAGCTGCAATAGTTCCTAATCAATATTCACGACAGGCATACTCTAGGCCTCAAGCACAATATCCTAGAGCACCGCCTCAACAAAATCAACAAAATGGATACGCCCTGAGGGATTAGCAAAGACCATGGAAGGACTTTGACCCCATACCTAGAACATATACTTAGGTCTTGCCATACTTAATTCAAAAGGGATTGGTAGAGATTAAACCTCTAGCACCTCCGCCAAATCCTCCTCCTTGTGGCTACGATGCTAATGACAGGTGTGACTTCCATGCTGGATCACCCAGACATACTACCGAGAAGTGTTTGACATTCAAGTTTAAAATACAAGAGTTGTTGGATCGCAAGATTATCTCTTTCACTTCAGAGGGTCCAAATGTGAAGGGAAATCCAATGCCAGAACACGGTGGTCCAACCATCAATGCGATGGAAGGACTAGACGACAAAGTTCTAACCTAAGTAGTAGGTCAAGTGAGGACTCATATGTAAAGGGTATATGAGAAATTGATTGGTTACAAAGCATTAGGGTTACATGTTGACTGTAAAATCTACCTAATCAATCCAGACACATGTGGAAGGATGAAAGAGTGCCTTGAACAAATGATGAATGAGGGCTTGTTATAAATTGGGTATACAAGAAAGTTAGGAGATGTCTCATTCATAGAATCTCATGGGGCACACACCTTTTGAGATCCCTTACCAGGAAATGGAAGCTCCAACACCATTTCAAATACCGTTTCCAATGTCTTCCCAAACGTCAGTACAAATACCATTTCCAGTGCCATTTCAAATACCAGTAAAGTCAGAAGACCCTATTGTCTTCCATGTTGCTGCATCATTCCCATTTGAAAGCACTAAGTCTGTACCTTGGAATTATAACTCTACAACATATGCAAGAGACAAACCTATAGTATTAGAGCCAACAATCACTAATATTGCTGGAATCGGGGCCATAACCCAGAGCGGAAGAGTGTTTGCTTCCAAACAACAATCTAAAGGAAAGACACATGAGGGTTCAAAAGAGAAGGAATCTGAATCTTCCAAGAAGACTATACCTCAAGAAGAAGTCGAGTAATTCTTAAGGTTGATCAGAAAGAACGACTACAAGGTGGTAGACCAATTGAGCCAGACGCTCTCCAAAATATATATAATATCTCTGTTGTTAAGTTCTGAAGCTCATAAAGAATCCCTGTTGAAAATATTAAACGAAGCCCATGTCACCCAGGACATAATAGTAAATCAATTTTATGACGTGGTGGCTAATATCACCGCTAGCAGCTTATTGGGATTTAGTAATGATGAATTACCGCCAGAGGGACACACTCATAACAAAGATTTACACATATCAGTCAAATGCCAAGATAGTCTCCTATCAAGGGTATTAGTGGACACATGCTATTCTCTAAATGTCATGCCTAAGAATACTCTGGGAAAGTTGAATAATGTAAGAACTTCCATGAAAGCTAGTACTTTGGTGGTCAAGGCTTTCGATGGTTCGAAGAGGATGGTAATCAAAGAAGTTGACTTACCAATAACTATAAGACCTCATACCTTTATGGTCACCTTTTAAGTAATGGACATCAATCCATCATATAGTTGTCTTATAGGATCACCTTGGATCCATGTCGTGGGAGTCGTCACTTCAACCTTACACCGGAGGTTGAGATTCATAGTTGATGATAAGCTAATAATCATCGAAGAAGAGGAGGACATGTTTGTTAGTCACCTTTCATCCTTCAAATACATAGAAGCGGATGGAGAAACATTGGAAATACCTTTTCAATCTTTAGAGATTACAGTAGTCAGTCGAAGAAGAGAAAATCAATATCCCTATGGGAGAAGATGTCAAAATTGATCAAGGGTAGAAATGCATAGGGTTGGGGCAAGTTGTTGGAGATACTAGAGAAAAAGGATCGGGTCGGGCTGGGTTACAAACCAACTAATGAAGGAGTTCAGAAGACAGACCAGAAGAAGCTTTGTACACTTCAAGAAACTTTCCACAGTGCGGGATATAGGGGCGAAGATCAAATGGCTATGGTTGAAGAAGAAGAAAAAGGGATACCCAACTTGGTGTATCTTTGTTCACCAAATATAACTCTCAGCAATTGGAAGACCATCAAGATTCCGAAGATGATTTCCAACTCGAAGTGACTTACTATTTTTTTATATAATAATAAGTCTTTTACTATGCCCAAAGCAAATGGACAAGCTTTGTAGGGCCCTTTTCGTTTTAATTAATTATTTATGAATAAAATTACATTTTTGTTTTTAATTAAGATCCTTTCCTTTAATTTTAAATTTTCTTTTCAAAAATGACAATACCCTTCCATATTCTTTCATTCCTATCAAATCATCCATAAGATGATAATAAATGAAAATCTTCCTCATGCAGATTAATGAATGAACCTATTGAAAATGACATTGCTATAATCCTTTATAACTTCGAATTCCCAATTAAACAAGTGGAAGAAGGTGATGAGGACGATTGTGAACTTCCAGAAGAGTTAGCAAGGCTGCTAAAGCAAGAGGATAAAGAAATTCAACCTCATCAGGAACCAGTGGATGTGATCAATCTGGGGACTGAAGAAAGCAAGAAGGAGTTTAAGGTCGGTGTTTCCTTAAAAGATGAAGTCAAGAAAAGTTTGATCGAGCTCTTACATGAATACGTATATGTGTTTGGTTGGTCATACAAGATATGCCAGGGTTAGACACGAACATTATCATACATAAACTACCGCTCAAACTAGAGTGTCTGCCAGTTAAGCAAAAATTAAGAAGAACCAGGTCAGACATGTCTCTCAAGATTAGGGAAGAGGTCAGGAAGAATCTCGATGCAGGGTTCTTAATCGTTGCAAAATATCCAGAATGGATGGCTAACATTGTGTCAGTTCTAAAGAAGGACGGCAAGGTCAAAATATGTGCAGATTATTGGGATTTGAATAGAGCAAGTCCTAAAGACGACTTTCCACTACCACACATCGATGTACTAGTAGATAACACCTCTGAGTTCCCACTCTTATCCTTCATGGATGGATTCTCTGGTTATAACCAGATAAAAATGGATCCCACAGACATGGAGAAAACCACGTTTATCACTCCTTAGGGCACCTTTTGTTATAAGGTAATGCCTTTTGGATTGAAAAATATTGGGGCAACATATCAAAGGGCAATGGTGACTCTGTTCCATGATATGATCCATAAGAAATAGAGGTCTACATTAACGATATGATTGCCAAATCACAGACCGAAGAGGATCACATAGTCAACCTACAAAAGCTATTTGATCGTCTGAGAAAGTTCAAGTTACGTTTGAATCCGGTGAAGTGCACCTTTGGGGTCAGATCAGGAAAGTTATTAGGGTTCATATTCATCCAGAGGGGAATTGAAATTGATCCCAATAAAGTGAAGGGCATCCAAGAGATGCCAGCTCCAAGAACGGAAAAGGAGGTATGAGGATTTCTAGGGAGACTGGATTACATTTCTAGGTTCATATCACATCTTACGACTACGTGTGAACCAATCTTCAAGTTACTCAGGAAAAATCAAGCAATTAAGTGGAATTAAGGTTATCAAAAGGCCTTCAACAAAATCAAGGAATATCTGTAAGCGCTACCTATCTTGGTACCACCAGTTCCAGGGAGACCACTTATAATGTACATAACAGTACTTGATAACTCTAAGTGATATGTATTGGGGCAACAAGATGAGACTGGAAGAAAGGAGCACGCAATCTATTACCTAAGCAAGAAATTTACCGATTGTGAATCCCGATGTTCACTATTAGAGAAAACTTGTTATGCCCTGGTCTGGGCTGCTCGGCGGCTCAGAAAATATATGGCGTGTCATACTACTCTATGGATATCTAAAATGGATCATATCAAGTATATATTTGAGAAGCTTGCAGTAATTGGGAGAATACTCCGATGGAAAATGTTACTAACGAAATACGATATCCAGTATGTCACACAGAAAGCTATAAAAGGGAGTGTGCTAGCGGATTATCTTGCGCATCAACCAACAAAAGATTATCAAC
Source organism: Lathyrus oleraceus (assembly GCF_024323335.1). Lineage (NCBI taxonomy): Eukaryota > Viridiplantae > Streptophyta > Magnoliopsida > Fabales > Fabaceae > Lathyrus > Lathyrus oleraceus. The sequence continues at coordinate 36,743,255 of NC_066582.1, forward strand.
CTATATAGTTTGACTTCCCTGAAGAAGATATTATGGTAATAAGGGGTTGTGAGACCCCAGGTCCTGATGAGGGACCCGAACCAGGATCACGATGTAAACTGGTATTCGATGGTGCCTCAAACGCAACCGGACATGGAATTGGAGTCGTCATAACCTCCCCAAAAAAGTACTATATTCCCTTCACGACTAGGTTATGATTTACTTGACAAATAACATGGCAGAATATGAGGCGTGTATCCTAGGGATTGACGAAGCCATTGACCTAAGAATCAAGATCCTAGAAGTATATGGAGATTCAACTCTCGTCATCAATCAAATCAAGGGAGAGTAGGGGACCCATAATGCTAAGCTAATACGGTATCAAGACCACATCCAGAAGATGATTACTTACTTCGACGAGATTACCTTCCACTATATCCCTCAGGAGGAGAATTAACTAGCGGATGCCTTGGTCATTCTATTATCCGTGCTCAAAGTCAAGTGTTACAACGAAGCGCCAACTATAAGAATTCACTGTTTGGATAAGTCTGCCTATTGTGTGGCCATAGAGGTAGAAGTTGATAATAAACCATGGTTTCATGACATCAAAAATTTTCTTTAGAAACAGGGATATCCTGCAAATGCCTCGAGTGGAGATAAGAAGACACTAAGAAGATTGACCTCCAAATTCTTCCTTAATATGGATGTACTTTACAAGAGGAATGGTCTTACTCAGATGCTTGTACGGATATGAGGCAGACATGCTTATCAAAGAAATTCATGAAGGATCATTCGGCACTCACGCCAATGGGCATTCCATGGTGAAGTTAGTGGAAATATACCTGAACGTATCGCACGCTCGAACATACAACAGAGTCGTCATCAAACTTTATTTATTCCCGAAGGAAAGGAAAAACATCGATAAAACTCGAGGGAAAGATATATGATGGGTAAAGAAGTTGGTTATGCAAGGGGAAGATATTAACACCCCTTACATCCATGGTATTCCATGGGAACCGTTTTGATTGTTCTTACTCGGATGGGTGTGATATCTGAAGATTACTCGTAAAAGAATAAAGGGAAAAAGAATATAATAGATAAAGTGCTTGGTGAGGATTGAGGCCCTCATACCTACGTATCCTCATAGTGCAATAAGGAATTCAGAGCTCCGTAGTTAATAGAACTAGTGACGGGAGATGAAAAGAATTGTGATCAACGTATGATATGAACAAAAAGATAGTGTTGTTTGAACTCCAACAAGGGATGAAATATGAAACCAAGAGTAAAACTGGCGTTGACCGATATATGGACTAACCGGCAGCGTCTGCGACTATACGGTATAGCCGAAAATAAGGAGAATTAAGTGTTTGGGTACGAGCCAAACAACTCTTGGTTCACAAGGTGACACAAGATGGAGCTCAAAGATATAGTGTATTTGGCTCAAAGAAAAATGGTATATCACATGGAGTGAATGAAGGTAGAATCATGGATGCATCGTGGAGATGAATGGAATGAATGATCAAAGTCACAAAAGTGAAGGATTTGATAAAAGGTGACTGAAGAGGTATAGTTTAAAACCAAACGACAGGGTATACATTGGAATCCATAGGAGAAATGGAATTTGTACCATAAAGAGAAGGTGGCACAAACCACAAGTGAGAGGCATAGGGCATGGTATCATTATATGGTTGGGCTAAAAAAGAAGAATTAAATGTCTGGGTACAAGCCAAACAACTCTAGGTACAAATATGGATTGCCATTATATGGTCCTAAAAGGGGTGTATATCGGTTTCAAAGAAATAGTATGTCATTGGGGTGAACGGTTCAATGATCGAAGGTAGATACTGGATCGTGAAAGATATGAATGGTTCCCTAAGGTGGAAGGAGGAATAAATAAGTGTACTCACGGAGGATTCGAACCCTCGTGCTTATGCTGTTAGTTTTTTTTAGTGAACCTCGTGTCCTTTGGGTGGTTAGTTAGGGTGAAAAATCTGATAGAATAGATTGAAGGGGATGCAATTTCTGTTAGAGTCTAGGTTCAGTTTCATTTTTTGTTATGAACATGTAGTTAGACAATTAGGTTTATCTGTTTTGTTAGGTTAGTTAAGGAGAAACTGTTAGTTGTGAAATGAGATGGATGCTGATTATTGTTGTGAACTGTTAGCAGGGCTTATGCATTTGGAGCTTCTATTTTCCTTTTGAAAATTTATGCAGGATGCAGGGCTCTTGTTAGTTAATTATGCAGGTTACCTTAAATCTGGATTTTTCTATCAACTTATGTTAATTGCTCTACCAAATGAACAGGGTTTAATTATGTTAATTGATGACCTTGAAGAAATAATTAGGATTTGCATTGTAAGTTTGAACTTGTTTTAAATTTTAAGTTTTGAGATTGGGTTTGAATATTAAATGGGGAATGTTTGTGAAGCTCATGTACTTGGAATATCTTGAAAATTGGAGTAATTGCCATGAAATTGGGCTGATATGGACCTAACTAATGGAACCACTAAAATATGTCGAATTGTTAATTAAAGTTAGTTTGATTGGGATATCAAATTTTTATTTGATTTAAGTTAAATTATTTTTGTGAAGTGTTGATTTTTAAAGGATTGGAAAGTTAACAAACCTTTAGTTGGAATGAAATTGAATATCAAGTTGAAAAAGACTTGAAATGATATGTTATTTGGATGCCATAGAAAACTTGCAGTTATGGTTTGTTGTAAATGTTGCTATCTAATTGTTGTAGGTGAGGTTTTGACTTAATATGGTGAATTAACATGGTAGTTATGTATGCTTGGATGTATTGGATCTCTTCTGTACCGCTGATGCGTTTGTTTATGATGTTTGCAGGTCAAGTACGAGAGACTAGTCTGGTTTTGTACTTGGCATGGATTAGATTAGGAACTTTGTAATCTTGTAGTAAATTGTAATATGAATAATGTAAAGAACAATGGATTAGAAGGAAAGCAAAACTTGTTATGAAAAATGATTGAAAAAAGGGATTTGGATTTTAAAATGGTCTATTGTTATTTGAATATACAAAGCAAAGTTGGAATGTAATTTTAAATTTCCATTTTGAATTGAAATGTAAAGTGAATTGGGATGTTGGAGAAATTGGCTTAGGAAATGCTTGATTTAATGGAATGTTTTAAATATTAGAACTAACATTTAGCATCTAGATGGATAGAAATTAAAAAAAAAAAAAAAGTTAGCTTGAAATGAATTGAAAATTGTTAAAAGAGAATTGTATTTTGATTTGTTCAAAGAGTTATTGGAATTTATAAAAAGTTTTTTAGAAAAAAGTTAAAACTATGGTTGGTTAACAAATTGTGAAATTAAAAGAATTTGAAAGTTATTATGGAAAGCAAATTTGAAAAGGACTTAAATATTTACAAAGACTTGGAATCTTGGATATTCACCTTAAACGGAAAGATCATGTTAGAAATTTCGGAAAGATTAAAGAGATCCAGACTTGAATCGTGAACGCAACACTTTTCTTATACTATTTCAAGCACCCTCGATTGTCTTAGAGTTCTGATGCAGGAATACCTAGGATAATTCAGCCTTATCGAGTTTGCGCAAGACCGGCGAAAACCTGAATGCAGCGAAGAGCGTCTGGAATTATTTAGAGGATTTTCGGATTTTGTGTGTTTTATTCTGAATTCGAATTTATGCTTTTATAGGCCATGTTGATATTGTTTCACAAGGTACCGACCCTTGGTGAAGCAATGTCCTTTTTTCCAATAATCATAATGGTTGGCCTGCAACATGTTTCACCAACAGTTGCATGATTTCGCCTTTGCAACATCTCATGAAGAGTTACAATCTCCGAATTCAAAATTCAAATCGTAGGCACTGACCAAAAGGGAACAACAATAATAGCTCGGCCGAAGGCCGGCCGTCCACCGGAGCGGCGCCGCCTCATTAACGCTGCGAATAGCCTAAGTGGTCAAGTGCCGTCTACAAGCCTCCACTAGCGCCCTACGCCCACGAGCCCGGTCCCGGAGTCGGAGCCGGAGCCGGTGTCGCAGGTGGCGACACCGGCGAGTGGTTGTAAGGTTGGGACAAGTGGCATAATGCTTGGGACCACCATATGTGTTCATGTGGCACTTTATCCTCTTTTGTCCTTTTGTTGAGTTAATGATATTAACTCTTTATAAGGACTTACAAAGTGAGTAAATCTTCCAATGTGGGACTTTATCTCATGCATTTATTAGCATTAACTCACTTCCACCATTTGTCATTTTGGAACACACTTGTATTTAATAAATTACAACAATCCCCCACTTGTTCTAATAATGACAAATCCAATTCCAGAATATAGAAAGCAAAAGGTGTTAATACAGTTAGATATCTTTCGATTTGAACTTAACCTTAGTAAAGACAACGCAAAGCCTAATCGGAACGTTAGGTAGCTATGCTTTGAACCATTATCCCATGTGATCAGACCGGCGTTGCTATACACACACTTTTAGAGGTTCTTCGCCTACATATCTCGCCTAGCACTATTTATGGCCATGTGCTTTTCTTGTTTTCACGAACTTTTCATGAGAGAAACTCCAACTCTCACCTTAAGACGGCATCATCTTGAAGTTCATATAGGTGAAGTTCAATTCGTATCTATTTCTTGAGATACGTATCCTCCTTGATATATAACTTCATTAAGAGTTTCTTTGAAAACTCAACCCTCAGTTTGTAATCGTCAACATTATCGCGGAATGTTGCATAACCTTCCGAATCAACGACTTGTTGTTACCCATTGAATCTTAGGTTAAGATGTGTTAACTTCAGATTGGGTTGCTATCATTGTCGGAACCCTTATTCAAGGAGTTTTAATCCCATACCTTTCGAGGTAGTCTTTACTAAATCTCTGGCCAGTGGTTTAGTAAATGGATCAGCCAAATTATAGCTTGTTTGTATATATGTTAGTGAAATGATCCCATCCTTTATCATTTTTCTCACGAGAGAGTGTCCAAGACCTATGTGTCTAGACTTTCCATTGTACACTTCACTGAACGCTCTAGCCAGGGTGGCTTGACTATCACAATGTATCAATACTTTTGAAACATTGTCTTTAGCTAACGGAACCTCCAATAAGAGGTCCCTCAACCATTCTGCTTCTTGTCCAGCAGACGCAAGAGCCACAAACTCTGATTCCATGGTTGAGAGAGTAATGCATGTTTGTTTCTTGCTTTTCCAAGAAATCTCACCTCCAACTAATGTGAATATCCACCCAGTTGTAGATTTATAATCTCCAACACTTGATATCCAACTTGCGTCGGTATATCCTTCTAATACGGCAGGAAACTTACCATAATGAAGGCCAAGATTTTTGGTCTTTAACAAATATCCGAAAATCCTAGTTATGGCCTTCCAATGTTCATCATTTGGATTGCTAGTAAATATACTCATCTTACTAACTGCAAAAGCTATGTCAGGTCTGGTGCATTGCATTAAGTACATTAGACATCCAATTGCACTTGCATATTCCAGTTGTGCCACGGTTCTCCCATTGTTCTTTTGAAGTTTGACACTAGGATCGAATGGAGTGTTAACTTCCTTAAAGTTTAGGTGTTTGAACTTTTCCAACATTTTCTCAATATAATGTGTTTGATTAAGTTCATAACCCCCACTATTTCGTTTTACTTTGATCCCTAGTATAGTGTCAACTAGTCCAAGATCTTTCATCTTGAATGTGGAAGTCAAAAATTTCTTTGTTTCTAATATTCCATTCATTTCCTTGCTGATAATCAACATGTCATCAACATATAGACATAGAAATATCGCAACACTTCCACGCACCTTTGTGTACAAACATTTGTCACAAGAGTTTGGAACAAACCCATTTGAAATTATGGCGGTGTCAAATTTTTGATGTCATTGTTTTGGTGCCTGTTTTAAACCGTATAAAGACTTAACAAGTTTGCATACCTTTTGTTCATTTCCAGGAAGCATGAAGCCTTCTGGTTGCTCCATGTAGATCTCCTCATCGAGATCTCCGTTTAGGAATGCTGTTTTAATATCCATTTGATGAACAATAAGGTTATTTAAGGAAGCTAGTGCAAACAGAATTCTAATTGTCGTAGTTTTTGCTACCGGTACATATGTGTCAAAATAATCGACACCTTCCTTTTGTCTAAATCCTTTTGCTACTAGTCTAGCCTTGTAGGTGTTTAATGTACCGTTACTATGATACTTTTTTCTAAACACCCACTTGCATCCAATGGGTCTTGATTCCTTCGGAAGATCAACTAGTTCCCAAGTATGATTTGACATAATTGAATCCATTTCATCTTGGATAGCATCTTTCCAAAAAGAAGCGTCCCTAGAAGCCATTGCTTCCTTATATGTTTTAGGATCATCTTCTACTTGAAGAATAATAGGAATTTTATGAACATCGTTCTTGCTATTTCCTTCAACTAAATAAAGAGAAATGAGTTGGGAATTGATTTCATCTGGTCCTAGATCCTTAGTTTTTCGTGCCCTTTTGCTTCTCCTAGGTTCTGATTGTGTTTCAACAATTCGTGTTGAATCTTTGTCACGAGATTCTTCAATTGTGGGATTTTCAGGTCCCTTATCCTTTGTGATGAGATTTTCAAAGAATTCCACATCTCTGGATTTAACAATTACATTAGACTCTAGATTTAGAAGTCTGTATGCTTTGCTATTTGGTGCATATCCTATGAAGGCACATCTGATTCCTCGAGGACCCAATTTTGTCCTTTTGGGATCCATGTTCTTGTAATAAGCTACACACCCCCACACTCTGAAATAACCAATACTTGGTGGTCTTCCTTTCCATTTCTCATATGGAGAAATACCAGTTGTTTTTAAAGGAATCCTGTTCATTATGTGACATGCGGACAATAGAGCTTCACCCCATAAATTAAATGGTAATTCTGAATGCATTAACATAGCATTTATCATCTCTTGATATGTTCTATTTTTTCTTTCGGCCATGCCATTTTGTTGTGGTGTGCGGGGCGCAGAACATTCGTGTATGATGCCATATTCTTCACAATATGCATCAAATTCTGCTGAGAAATATTCTCCCCCTCTATCGCTCCTAAGTACTTTTATAGTTGTACTTAATTGATTTTCTACTTCTGCTTTATATGTCTTAAAGGCATTAAAAGCATCATCTTTATGCTTTAAGAGATATACATGTGTGAACCTAGAGCAATCATCGATAAACGTTAATAAAATAACGGTTTCCCCCACGGGTCAACATACCATTAAATTCACACAAATCAGAGTGCACAAGATCTAACACGTTTGTTTTTCTTTCAACACTTTTGAAAGGTTTCTTTATCATTTTTGATTTAACACATATTTCACATTTTCCGAAATCATGAATGTTGCATGATATCAAACCGGATTTAATTAGTCTATTCATAGTACTAATACCAATATGTGCCAATCTAGAGTGCCATAAGGAAATAGATTCAAGCATATAAGCAGAATTAGAAATTTCATTAATAATATTGTCGGTAGTACAAAGTTTGATCATTCCTTCAACGGAATATCCTTTTCCTACAAATATACCATTACGGGTCAATATTAATTTGCCCGATTCATATATAGATTTAATACCCGATTTTCCCAATAAGTCCCCACTAACAAGGTTTCTATTCATATCAAGAACATGAAGCATATTAACAAGAGTGACTTTCTTTCCGAAAGTGAAGTTGAGTTCAACGGATCCTGTTCCAATGACTTTAGATCGCACTTCATTTCCCATTTGCACTTCTTGTCCATCATTGACTTCGGTATAGGTTTTGAATGCTGTTTTATCATAAGATACATGCACAGTTGCACATGTGTCATACCACCATCCTTGCACTTTGCCTTTGATTGCCATAATTTCGCTTACCGTAGCGATTATGTCGTCATCGGCATGAACAACATTGACCTCATTTTTGGACTTATTGTGCCTGCAATCTCGAGCATAATGTCTGGGTTTTCCACATACATAACAACCATTTTTAGTACCTTTTGGTCTGCCAGAATTTTTGAACTTGTTGTGTTCTTTCCTTGGGCCGAGATGGTTTTTCATGCCATCATATTTTTTCTTTCCTTTAGCGGCAACAACATTTGCTTTAGCAAATCCAGCAGACTCAGTTTTTTCTCGATCCTTCGTTTCCTCCTCGATACGAAGGTGTTTCTGAAGTTTCTCCAAAGAAAAGTCCTCAGAACTATGCATCAATTTCTTTATGTATCCTTTCCACGAAGGTGGCAATTTTGCTATTATTGCACCGACTTGGAATGTTTCAGGAATGTCAATTTTCACGGCTTTTATTTTATTCACGAGAACCTGTAACTCGTGTACTTGTGCAAGAATCGGCTTGGAATCCAACATCTTAAAATCAAAGTATTTAGATATTAAAAACTTTTTCGTACCTTCTTCTTCGGCCTTGAATTTGAATCCAAGTGCGTTCCAGATTTCCTTTGCGGATGCAGTATTGGTGTAGAGATCATAGAGACGATCAGATAATGTGTTCAAGATGTGTCCACGACAAAGCAGTTCATCTTCTTTTCGTTTCTTTCTCTCCTTTTTTTACTTCATCAGTGTCATTCTCAGTTGGTTCTGGAATTGCTTCTAGATCAGGATCCAAGACATATTGAATTTTCAGGGCGATCAGGAGAAATGTCATTTTGTCTTGCCAACGGGTATAGTTTGTTCCATCGAAACGATCTAACTTAACAAGGTCCTGGTTCATCAGTTTGATGCTTGAAATAGAAGCGTCGGTGGCCATGATTTGAGATACTATAAGACTGTTAGAAATTTTGGAAAGATTAAAGGGATCCAGGCTTGAATCGTGAACGCAACACTTTCCTTATAGTATTTCAAGCACTCTCGATTGTCTTAGAGTTCTGATGCAGGAATACCCAGGATAATTCAGCCTTATCGAGTTTGCGCAAGACCGGCGAAAACCCGAATGCAGTGAAGAGCGTCTGGAATTATTTAGAGGATTTTTGGATTTTGTGTGTTTTATTCTGAATCCGGATTTATGCTTTTATAGGCCATGTTGATATTGTTTCACAAGGTAGCGACCCTTGGTGAAGCAATGTCCTTTTTTCAATAATCATAATGGTTGGCCTACAGCATGTTTCACCAACAGTTGCATGGTTTCGCCTTTGCAACATCTCATGAAGAGTTACAATCTCCGAATTCAAAATTCAAATCGTAGGCACTGACCAAAAGGGAACAACGATAATAGCCCGGCCGGCCGCCGGAGCGGCGCCGCCTCATTAACGCCGCGAATAACCTGATTGCTCCGATGCGACGTGCCTAAGTGCTCAAGTGCCGTCTACAAGCCGCCACTAGCTCCCTACGCCTACGGACCCGGTCCCGGTCCCGGAGTCGGTGTCGCTGGTGGCGACATCGACGGGTGGTTGTAAGGTTGGGACAAGTGGCATAATGCTTGGGACCACCATATGTGTTCATGTGGCACTTTATCCTCTTTTGTCCTTTTGTTGAGTTAATGATATTAACTCTTTATAAGGACGTACAAAGTGAGTAAATCTTCCAATGTGGGACTTTATCTCATGCATTTATTAGCATTAACTCACTTCCACCATTTGTCATTTTGGAACACACTTGTATTTAATAAATTACAACAGATCAATGGTTAAAAAATCTTAAGGTATAACTTGAATCAAATGGGCCTATAAAATAGATGGTTGATTTTGGTCAACTTGTTGACCAAAAAGTCAATTGTAAGACACGAATTAAGGTTTTCACATGTAATATAAATGGAACGTGATCCAGATGAAATAATGATTTATGCTTAAGCAATAATGCATGAGTCCATGGAACCAACACTCGAATGGATCAATCATCCTTGACCATCTGCACCACTGAAATCAATACATATGGACTTATGCATTTGCAAATACCCAGAGACCTAAGCAATGTTTGAATCAAATGAAATATCAATCATGTAGCCATGTGGATATGATGCATGATATGATAGTCAAACAACTCTCCCCGATGATTTAGGGTTTCCAATAATCACAAGATGAAAAGTCAAGCTCTAAGGGGTATTATGACCAAATATCCTTGACTATGGTTACATGTGACCCAAGAACAGTAAAGTCGGGAATTAAGGTTTTAATGCACAAATGAGTGTTATGATGTGAACTCCATGAATCAACAACCTAGAGGGCATGAAATTAGGGTTTGCATTCCATGTGGTGACCAATCCTTCAATTCTTAGGCAAAACCCTAGTTTGAAACAACCAACAGCTTCAAATCTATGATGTTTATGAGGATGTGTTAATATGAATGCATGATACATATGAATGAGTGCAGATGAATCTCAAGTCATATGTTAGATGAAAAGTGAGAAGGGGAGGGAAACATTGGGGTATGACACATGGCTAAAAAAATTCTCCGGGCAGGATATTACTAGTTGACTATGGAAACTGGCTATTTAAAATACGTCAAGAAGTGTCACAAGTGCCAGATCTATGTGGATAAGGTACATGTGCCACCTACTCCCTTAAAGGTTCTGACTGCTCCATGGCCTCCATGTGGGGTATAGACATAATCGGGATGATTGAGCCAAAAGCTATGAACGGATACCGATTCATTTTGGTTTCTTTCAATTACTTTACCAAGTGGGTAGAAGTTACTTCTTACACCAATGTGACAAGATGATAACGCGAAAACGTATCGTATTTTTGGCTCCATATGCATTGTTTTTTACTCGATTAACACTTATTATTACGCAGTATTTTATGTTTATTACAGGTACTTATCGATTAAAAGGTTTACCGCAAGCAAAATGGAAAATAGCAAAAAGGAAAGAAAAAGGGAAGAAAAAGAGAAGAAAAAGAGAAGAAAATGAAGCTTTCAAGGAGATAATAGGTCACCAAAGCAAATGGGCTTGTGACGCCCATTATCCAAGGAGTGTGACGCCCGCCACATTGGCCCAAGGGGTAGGTGGCGCTCGCCACCAACCCTTGAGAAGTGGTTTTATGTTGCTACAAAGGTGGCGCTCACCACTCATTAAAAATCTAGGGTTGTGGCAACCGCCACAACCTAATCTTCCACCCTTTTCTCCACCTTTTTAGCCACGAAGCCACCCCACCTTTGCTACAAATGAGGAATATGGAAAATATATATAAAGGACCTCTCAGACTCGCACAACACTCATTCTCTTCTTCCAGTTCATTCAGCATTTATTTTCTTTTAGTTTTCTAGGCAGTTTCTTACCTTGTAAAAGTGATAGTTTCTCCACATCGGGGACTATTACGGTTTATTATTTACGCATTTGAGATTCAATTGTAAGGATTATTCATTGCCCAAAGCCTGCCGAAATTATTTTAATCGAAGATTCAAGATTCAATTCCAGTTCTTAAATTGCAATGCAGGTTTTATTTTGATTACTGTTTTATTTATTTATGCCTTATTGCATGTTTAATTTCCCAAATACCATGTCTGTTACCGGATCCATGTCCGGCTAAACCCTTAGGTATCGGTATGTAAAGACCGTCGAAACGACAGGATTCCATAAATAATTGGTATTAGTTTTTATAAAACTTATTTTTCCGGTTTTTAGTTTCTTATTTTAATCAAACTGTTTTTCGTATGAGAGTACAAAACAAACTAAGGTTACGGTCAACAAGAATGAGAGTTTGAGATTTTAACCAGATAGCTGAAACTAGACATTAATCCTAAACACAGCGAGAGCGCTTTAGGATTAATTAGACTTTATTTATATTCAAAAATTACTTTTAAATTCAAAATGAGACCGCGAGAGCCAAGCATTCTGGTTTTGGAGTATGGTCAGAGTCAATAAAAACGAGAGTGTGAGACTAAGTCCTTTCTATAAATAATTTCTATTGAAGAATATTTTAACCAATAAGATTTCACCAACTATCTATCGAATCCCCGAAGTTTGATGTATTACATACCGATATCCCCTATATCTCATATCTTTATTCTATTTATGTTATAGTTATTTCTCTTCATCCATCCAATCTTAGAATGATCATCAGCCTTAGATTTACATAGTAACATTAGACCATGATACGTTCGATTATTAGTCTTTGTGGGTTCGATAATCTTTAAAATTACGCGATAGGACCGTGCACTTGCAGTCACAATTCACATAGACTTACTAAGTCGCGATCAAGTTTTTGGTGTCGTTATCGGGGACTAATTTAGTCGATATCGTAACTCCAGTGTTTCCCAGTATAGACTAAGGCACTCTTTTCTCTATTACTATGTATCACCCAAATTTTCTCTACGATTATCACTCCCAGTATTTTGAGGAATCGCAAGATTCCTATAAATCCAACCTAGAAATGTTAATGGAGGATTTCATTGAGACGCAAACTCACTCTAGGATAGAATCTATGATGGAACGCTTTGTGGCTACACAAACTCTTCAGATGGAAGAATTTAGAAAACAAAGTCTCTATACCAATGAAACCCTTACGCAAATGAACACTGTGGTCGAGTCCCTCGTCACTCACAACGAGGCATTGAAGACTCAAATCTCCCTGCTTGCGCAGACACCTCTAGGACCATTCCCTGAGAAACATGCGGATATTGTAACAATCACCAGTGAAAGATCTACCGAAAATCATAAGGAGATTGATAATGAGGAGGATTCAGGTGAGAAAAGAGTAGAGATTGAGAAAGAACCACCGACACCACCCTAGAGGGAGGTTGTCTAAAAGGTATAGAAGGAAGAACTATGTGTTATTCCTCCTCCCTATAACTCACAAATCCCTTTCCCGCGAGGGTCTGTGGAAGTTAAGGTAGACCCCAAATCCGAAAGATATGAAGAGCTATCGGAAAATATCCACACCAGTGCACCTTTATTTGAGACCCTGAACAAGAATAGAAAATTAGAAGACCATGAAACTAGGGAACTCATTAGTATAAAAAGGGGCAAATTAGACTTTGAGGTGGTGGATGAAAAAATTGAACCTAAATCTGAAAAGCTAGCTCTCATGATAGAAGAAAAGGTGATGGATATGAGAGATGGATTGATAAGTGGCCATGGAAATCAAGGAAAAGTGAAAAGTTTGACCGAGGATTCATCCTCGAAAGATGCATAAAAGTGAACCTCGTGCTAAATTGGGAAAAATGCCATTTCATGGTCCGACAAGGAATCGTGCTCGGACACATAGTATTCGACAAGGGGATTAAAGTCGACAAGGCTAAAATAGAAGTTATAGAAAACCTCCAACCTCGGAAAACCGTAAGAGAAATACGAAGCTTCTTAGAACACGCCGGTTTCTACCGGCGATTCATAAAAGATTTCTTAAAAATCACCAAACCACTGACTGGCTTATTGATGAAAGACGTTGAATTCATCTTTGACGACAAATGCCTAGCGGCGTTTGAACAACTAAAAACATCTCTTATTACCGCACCTATCATGCAACCACCCAATTGGAGATTACCTTTTGAAATCATGTGTCACGCTAGTGACTATGTTGTAGGTGAAGTCTTAGGACAAAGAAGGGATAATAAACTTCATGCAATATACTATGCAAGTAGAACCCTAGACCCTGCACAGATGAACTATGCCACCACAGAAAAGGAACTTTTAGCCGTAGTGTTTGTTCTGGATAAATTACGTTCATAACTAGTAGGAGCAAAGATAATTATCTATACTGATCATGCTGCAATTAGATACCCGTTGAACAAAAAAGAAGCCAAACCAAGACTCCTAAGGTGGATCTTACTATTACAAGAGTTTGACCTAGAAGTCAAGGATAAAAGGGGCACTGAGAACATCGTGGTCGATCACTTGTCAAGAATGGAAGGTATTGAACCTGAACGAGTGCCTATAAATGATGATTTTCCGTACGAAACACTCATAGCCCAACTGGAAAGCAATACAGCTAAAGATGCGTTAGCCCATAAGGATACCAGAACAAACAAAGTAGTGGAATCAATCTACACCCAAACCAAACTACCATGGTACGCTGACTTCGTCAACTACTTAGCAGCTAGGGTGCTTCCGCGAGACCTGACCTACCAACAAAAGAAACAATTCTTCCACGATCTTAAACACTACTATTGGGATGAGCCTCTACTTTTCAAGAGAGGCGCCGGCGACATTTTCTGTTGATGTGTCCCAGAAGATGAGGTAGAAAACGTAATTTCCCACTGTCATTCTGCTCCTTATGGAGCACTTGCAAGCACCTCGAAGACTTGCACTAAGATCTTGCAAGCCGACCTCTTTTGGCCCACTCTGTGGAAAGATGTCCACATCGCGATCACAAATTGCGACCGATGTCAACGCACTGCAACATATCTAGACACGACGAAATGCCGCTTAAAGGCATTTTGGAAGTAGAAGTCTTCGATGTTTGGGGAATCGATTTTATGGGACCTTTTCCATCCTCTTTTGGTAACAAGTATATCCTTGTTGCGGTCGATTACATATTGTCGCATCCTGCGAAAAATCAACCGGCGAGCGCTGAAATAAAAACAACACAGAGCCGCCACTAAACGTTATTTATCCCAAGATAGGGAAAGGAAACGCTCAGAGAAACCTGGAAAGAACATGGTCTCGCGACCAGAGAGAAAAGGTTCGGGAGTCGGTTACGCAAGGGGAAGGTATTAGCACCCCTCACGTCCTAGGTACTCCTAGGGATCCACGTCCTAGAATAAAGTATAGGTTGCTAAACATCACACACACACAGGGAACGCAGGTGGGGTTAAGAGGAACGAGCTCGATAAGGTATCGCACCTTATGCCTACATATCTTGTCTGGAACAAGAATCAGAGCCACTGTAGTTCGGCTTACGCACGCCAAACAACACAAAACATACAAACAAGCAAGGGTGGCAAACATGGAGCCCGACAACCACTGGATGGAATTACGTCGGCATCCGAACCAAAACATGTACAAAACGGCAAACAGGGAGCCCGACTGCCAATCACTGGGCTTACGTCGGCATCCGAACCCAAGCATACAGTCAGATAACAAACAAACACACGCAAAAAAAGAAAAAGGTTGCCCGGAGTGGTCTCGCACGACCACCTGCCTACATACCTCGTCTGGCACGAGGATCAGGGCGATGTAGTTCCCCTGAAAGGGACTAAATTGCTAACCAGAAACTGGGGAAAGACACACAACTAGGGAGCTGAGACTCGAGCCTAATGTTGTCATGCATCGTTCACCTAAGTTCGGTTTTCTATCCTACTTGCATAAGCAAACTAACCTAACCAGGAAAGAAGCTAGCACACAAGCATACAATCATATCATACATCAAATGAGAACAGGCATCTCAATCAAACATGTCAATCAGATATACACATAGCACGCACTATAGCCAAACAAGGGGGCTCAATCAATAGGTTTGACTGCCGAAGCGAGTCGTCTGTACAGGCTGTGTTTGCTCTTAACCTTGCCATTACGAGGCTAAGGTGAAGCAGATGAAAGGATGAAGTGAGGATCAGACCTCACAGCTCTTATCCCTAACCAGGGAGAGCTGACAAATGAGCATGGGTCCAGAATAGGGGAACCCTTCTATACTCGATGACTCAGACACAATGTGCACTGCACAGGATCTTGGGCTTTTGATCTCAATGCTACAACCATGTAATGGGAGCAAGGAGAAGACTCAACTGAATAGTGGGGGGTAGGCTGCATACCCCTACCTTCCACCAATCGCCTTATTTAAAGGACTTTCACCTGCTTGGGCTTAAAAATAAACAAACACAATCATTGCCTCTTAAGGAGGACTTCAGACAATTTGCCCGACCCGGTAACAGCCGGGTCTCCAGACTACATGAAGTAAGAAGGTTATACCTCAAATGCAAGTTGCTTAAGCAAAGCAAAGCAATAGTTCACAAGGAACTGAGCAACTAAAGTACCTGGAAACAATCAAACGCAGTTAGTAATCAGACAGACAAACCATAAACAACAAGTGTATAATCAATCAGTTTAAACAAACTATGCACAACACAAGGCAAGCTCAAGGCTCAAGCCCCAAGCTCCACAACCTACAAAACAATGTTATATTAGTACACAAATATCAACAACATCAATTAAAATTGATTTGAATTATTCTCCATGTGCATTGCCTTTTTGATCCTGAAAAATCAAGCAAACATTAGCAACTAGACCACTAGGCTAGGCCTAGGGTCCAAAAGCAAGAAAAATTTTAAAACAGCAAGGTATTCATCAACCAACATCAAATTAATGTCAAACAAGAGCAAACATCATTGGTCTCATGTTTATATCATTCATTATGCTCATGTTATGCACAAAACAATCCACATTGGTTCAAGTGAAGCACCAAACATGCAAACAGAAATATTGCATTCAAATCCACACCAAAATACTTCCAAAAATTCTCAAATAAATTACACCTAAACAGGGGTCAATCAAGGTCTAGCATACCAAATTTGAGCTTAATTGGGCAAAGGGAACCATGGCAATGAAAATCAACAAAAACAGACACAATCACATGCTTCAATTCACAACATTAATACATGCTTCCACTTCAAAAATTCATAACTCAGTGAAAACAAAAAAGAAATGGATGAGACCAAAACAGGGAGGTCCTAACATGTGTCTACTACAAGCATGTCAAATTTCATGACCATACAATACAACATGAGCATTTCCTAATCAATCTACCAACCTAGGTCACATGAGCTTGCAAAATCAATCACCAGAAATGAAAAATCATGATCAATTAGAAAATGCAGTGAAAAATTCTACAAAAATTCACCAAGCATCCTAACATGTCAACAATTTACCATGCAAAATTTCAAATTAATCCAACAAGTATAGGTCACTCAAAAAAATCCAGCAAGTTGACATAATGAGGTGTGACACAAATTGTCACACCTAAGTTCCAGAATTTGCTGCTCATTGACCAGGCATCAAAAATTCATGAAATTTATATGGAAATAAACATCATCCAGTCAAGAATCATCACAAAAATTTTCAAGAATTTATTTAACACTATGAGCATTTCATGAACCAAATGGTAAAATGTATCAATTATGAACATGTGTGAACAAACCCTAAGAAAAATGATTTTTCTACCGAGCACAACTTTGACCAATAGGTCAAAAAAATCCTACACAAGTCAACAAAGTCATAGAAAAAATCCTCACAATTTTCTGAATTTTTTACTATTTTTTATGAATTTTTTAAGGTCATGGTAATTTTTTAAGAATTAAATGAATTAATTAAAAATCACAGTGGCAGTATTGTAAATAAAACAGGCGCGGGAGGGAAACCTCCAGTTTGAATTTTCAAATGATTTTTCGGATCAAACACCCCTATTTGCCCAGAAAATTCGTCTTCTCCACTCAACCACTCAAGAACACTCAAATTTCAAAACATCACCAAAATGGACAAGCGAATAACCACTCGAACCGTCTCACCAAGCACATTCCAAATATCAACTCAATTTGTCCTAATTGTTCCTATATCAACCGAATCGAATCACTTAGGGTTTGTGTTCATAACTTCAAACTTAGATTTCTCAAGCTACAGTTAATCATTTGCAAAACTAATTACATCACCATGATCTACATAGCAAGCTCTATAAAACGCATATGAACATCGAGCAAAACATGATAATCGAATTTCTTTCAAACCTGGAATGGCCGTGTATGTTCGTGCAGCTTCGAGCCTCACTTCCACAAAACAGATGAAGAAAAGCTATGGTGAAGACGATTGATGCATCCAAATCCACGTGCCTCGGCTTCTATCGCTCAAAATCCGATTTCACCATTGATGGAGCTTCTTGGAACAGCCATGATTCGAAGCTTGATTGATGATGAGAAGCAAAAACAGTCCTAGCACATGATGATACAAGTTCAAAGCAAAAAGAATTTCGAGATTTGGTTCAAGATTGAGGAAGATTGAAGGATTTGAGGGTTTAGTGTTCTTGATGAAAATTGAGAGAATGTGAGAGGTTTTTGATCTGAATTTTTGGTGAATGATTTTCTGTTATGATTAGGAAGTGTTTTAGAATTTATATGGATGCTTAATCCTCCACTAATCCACTTAATTAACCAAATTAGCATGTTAAGTGAAATTGGTTATTTTGCAAATAAGGGCAAAAATGTAATTTCCATGTACAGCTCATTGCCAGCTGTTTTGACAGCTCATGCAAACTCCAAATGTCATATGTGAACCATAGAAACTTGTCCCATGCTCATTGGTGTTGTATTTCTCAAATTCACATATGTGTGGTAATTGTCCAATTTTCCCCATTTCACTTTTCAAGCCAAATCTCAATTTAAAAGGCCTAGGCATGAAATGAATATTCAAACACACTCCAAATGCCATTCCTGAGGTGTTGGAAAAAGTCCCATTCAAAAATTCCAATTATTTTGACATTTGGACAATTTTGCCCCTGGTCCAATTCAGCTGTCCAGTTGAAAAGTGACTTTTTGCCTTGGCCATTTTTGGGAAAATCCAATGATGCACCCTCAAAGTACATGTCAAATGGAGTTTGTGCATATAAAGAACTTGCAATTTGGACAAAGTATGTGGTAGTTATGGCCTCCTGATTACGGGTCTTTTCTGAAATTCACTGAGACATATTTTGCAAACCACACATTGGATTTTCAAGTTCTTGGACTTTTTGGAAAGGTGAGAACAAGATCTACAACTTTCATGTTGAACAATTTTTCATTTGAAGCTTCCTTGGACATCTGTTTTTGAGGTCAAAAACTTTCCATTTTTGGAAACTTCAGTTACAGGTCAATTGCTATTTTTGGCAGTTTTTGTCCTGACCTGATTTTCTTCATTCTCAAGCTTTGCAATGTCATTTAACACTTATTCCAACATGAATGAAGTGTCTTCAACTCATTTTCACCTCCAAATCCATCAGATCATGTACAGTTGACCACAGTTGACTTTTCCATCTGATAGATGAATTTGGCAATGCATTGATCAATTTAAGCCCCAATCTCCAACTGAAATGGCTCAAGGGTGACACCCTAGCCTCAATAAGCACAATATAATCACAAAATGAACCCCATAACCATCACAGACCTCATCTCCTGATCCAGCCCTGATTGGCCCAATGCAACTGATTAGGGTTGACCAGTGGTCAAAACCCTAATCTCAAGGAATCTTCTTCAATCTTCTGATGACACCCAATCATGATGATGATGATGTATCATTGCAAACAAGATGAAGACCAATACCCTTGGAGAATCATGAAACCCTAATTCACAGCCCAATCCTCAGATGGCCATGATCAGTCAAAACCCTAGCTTGCACCTTCTGACTTCCTCATCTTCTGATCAAGACTTGGAAAGATGGCTTGCACGATGTAACCACATGATATGCAATATGAGATGCCTAATGCCCTAAAATGAAATGCAAATATGTTAATGCTAGTCCCAAGAGAGGAGGGCAAATTTTGAGGTGTTACACATATCAAAATGGATTGAGGTCATAGCCTCTTTAACGAATGACACACGAGTGGTAATTAGACTCTTTAAGTGAATAATCTTCCCTAGATTCGGAGTGTCGAGACTTGTCATCAGTGATGGTAGCTCCCACTTTATTTCAAGGATTTTTGAAAAGCTATTACTAAAATATGGAGTTCAGCACCGCGTAGCAACACCCTACCACCCACAGCCGAGTGGGGAAGTGGAAGTCTCGAACCGAGAAATTAAACAAATCTTAGAAAAGACAGTTGCCACCTCTAGGAAAGATTGGTCCTCAAAATTACCAGAAGCCCTGTGGGCATATAGGACAGCTTATAAGACCCCAATAGGAACCACACCTTTTAAGCTAGTTTATGGAAAATCATGTCACCTGCCGGTAGAATTAGAACATAAAGCATATTGGGCCATTAAGACCCTTAATCTCAATTATACTGCCGCAGGCGAGAAAAAATATTAGATATCCATGAACTAGAAGAACTTAGGCTAGATGCGTATGAGAATGCCCGAATCTATAAAGAAAGGACAAAAAAATGGCACGACAATCGCATATTAAGGAAAGAGTTTAAGGAAGGCGACAAAGTACTCCTGTTTAACTCCCGCCTCAGACTCTTTCCCAAAAAACTTCGTTCTAGATGCTCTGGTCCCTTCGAAATCACCAATATCTTTCTGAATGGAGCAATAAAGATAAAAGGAAAAACGAGCGAACCATTAATAGTAAACGACCAACGTTTGAAACATTACTACAACATTTATAACAATGATTTCATTGCAAATCTTAAGCTTACAGAGCCTCGCGCTCATTCAAAAGAATAATATCTATCCTATTTATGTCGAGCTTACGACAATAAACAAAGCGCTTGGTGGGAGACAACCCACACTCTGTCTTTAACTAATTAATTTCATCACAAATTTATAATTATTACTATTGCTTAATTTTCATTTCTTTGTTTTCTTCTTTATTTATTTCTCATAAAGTTAATCGGTACATTTCTGTATTATTGACCATTACTAACTTAATGTTATTATCTACTTGATTTTATCTAGCTACTGACTATCACAATGCAACAAGTAGATTACATGGATATAGTCTTTAGAGGCAGAGCTCAAAGGAGACATTTTGAGGCTCTAGCTTAGAGAGAAATGACACTAACCTTATACCCAGATGGACGCACCATGACCAAGTTAGGTATAAGAGACAATGTTACGTTCCTAATTAACCAACTAGGTTGGGACACCTTTGCTATCAAGAGAAAATTTAGTTCCTACAGTAGGTTGACTTTAGAATTCCTAAGCTCCCTAGTGCACCTGCTAAACCATTGTATTGGACTTAATAAAGGCCTAATCACCTTTAGGTTGTTTGATATTGATTACCGCTACACCCATAGAGAAATGGTTGAACTCCTAGGATGCCCTAATGGTCTTGATACCTTTACCATTACCCAGGAAGACAGGCTAGTAGACCATCAATTAGATCTCTTCTGGGGTAGCATCATAGGAAACGACCATCCCGAGCCAGACCTTATGCATTCAGAGAACATCCATAACCCTGCG
Organism: Lathyrus oleraceus; assembly: GCF_024323335.1. NCBI lineage: Eukaryota > Viridiplantae > Streptophyta > Magnoliopsida > Fabales > Fabaceae > Lathyrus > Lathyrus oleraceus. The sequence goes on from NC_066582.1 coordinate 36,764,193, forward strand.
ATTTGTTACTTCCATAAGATCCTAGCTCACACCTTGTTTAGAAAGGAACATAACAGAACCTTTGTGTCCAAGGACGAACTCTTCATAATGTACTACGCATCACATGCCCGACCTGTTAACGCTGCTACATTTATGATAGCTAATCTGTACTGTATGGCACAAGAGGACTATGGACCAATCATAGTGGGAGGCTTAGTGACCATGATAGCAAATGCCATCGGACTGAGACAACCACTTATCAGGCTCACCCCTTTAGGTGGAATACGACCAATGAATATTGACTTTTGCTTCAACACCAGTATCATTAGGAACCTAGGTCTAGATGTGTTTGAATTTCTAATCAACCGTGAAGTAGTACACATGTTTACCCTGTCAGACCCTAGGACGAGTGTACATGATAGTAACAACTGGCTCTATGATTTGGATGGACCATCAAATGCACCACCCTCTCCTCCAGAGATACCCCAAATCTACGACCACTATGACAATTACCTCTCTGATGCTGAATCACATACCCCAGTTATATCTGCTTCACCTCTCACCGATCATGTTGTTGCCATCAAAGTTGTTCAGACAAACATCGCCAATCTGAGGGGCGAGCTGAGCACCCTGCGCGTGGAATTCCACGGTTTTATGGATGTAGTGACAAAGAACCTGAATCACATTTACCAACACTTTTACTCGTTCGCTCCTCCTACCAATAGTCGTCGTAATGGCTAATTTATTATAGTATTACCGATTTACTAACTTTTATTTTATTTTATTTTCTTATTTGGAATTTTATTGTTATTTGCTGTTACACATTGGGATTTGTTTAATTACTTCATTTCTTTTTATTCCAGTAGACAAATTATTTCATCTTTTCCCGTCTACTCGATTCTTTTGTTCGTCAATTTTGCGATTAAATTTCATTCCACTATATCATGTTTATTATTCCCATACACTATATATTATTGGTAAACTAAATTCCATTGAAATTCTATGGTCAAAGCAAATAAAGGCACACACATGGGAAACCACACTGCATGTGGCGCCTGTCACACACAATTATGGCACCCATGTGAGGGCTGTGGCGCCCGCCACAGGGCCTATAGTGGCACCCGCCACCAACATCAAAAGTGGTGCAAGCCACTACACAAGCCTGCACGCGCAGGCTGTGTATTTTGACCATTCATATCACTTTTATGGTGTTGTCCCTTGCATGCAAGACAATGCCTTAATGTCATTCAACCACTATCAACAACTCTTTGACCAAGACATAAAAAACCGTAAATGCAATTTATTTACCAATTAATTTTCCAACCACCATCACCTCTATATAAACCACCAACATTACCTCAACAAATCACACCTCTCATCTACATATTTCTCTCCTCTTTTTCTCTATTCTCACTATTACACAAGGAGTGTGAAATCCATTATGGCACAGATGAGGGAATACAAAATAGTGTTTAGAAACGGCGAGTCGGGAGAATTACAAGAGGAGACGTACACGTCTCTAAGCGCCAGAAAGATCGAATCAACAAGGTATGCCGATGAACACTATTTATTTTCCTTAGGAATTCAAGATGGTGTTAACTACCAGCTAGACACTTTAAATTTAAATTATTTTCTATCTCTCAACAACCCTGTCTATGCTCAATTAACACTAGAATTCCTAAGCTCATTAATTTTTAGTCCCACACCCAACACAAACTGCTCCAGTGGGACTATCCAGTTTCGTTTATTTAACGTCGAATATGCCATTACATTTTCCCAACTAGCGGACCTACTACATTTCCCCCATGGGGATGGCGTAGTAAGTCAGGTCCCAAATACTGAGGGTTGGTAACGCGCCTTCCAACCATTTTGGAGGGTAATAACCGGTACAGTCACCCATAGTTTTGAGGGAAACAGAGCCACTTTAATTCAAAACCCGACTATTCGATATTTCTGTCAAATATTAGCGTACACCATTTTTGGCCGAGCAAATTCTAACAAGGTGAACGGAAAAGAACTCTTTTATTTGTTCGCCACATTTTTGCCACAACAGGTGAATACCGTCCCGTTTATGCTATCTCACATGCAGGCCATTGCCAATGTGAAGCGAGGCCCGATTATTTTTGGAGGTTTAATAACCTCCATAGCCAGAGTCCTAGGACTCGAAGAAAAATTCTCCAGGCTAACCCCGCTCCTGCATCATGCCAATGACATTGACATGGCAAGGAGCATGAAACTAGTAAAATGAAGCAGTGACGGTAAATTTAATTTAATAATTGCTAATAATGTGTTACAAGATTTTATCCTCCCAAATCCAAATCGCACATATGTGCGCAACCCGGATAATTATTGTTATACTAATGATCCAGTGGATAACCAAGTCCCCACGCATATTCGTGAGAATGTAGTTGCTGGCGGGGACACCGATGAGGATCACATTCCGGAACAAACTGCTCCCGTTACTGACCCACACATCACACACATGTCCTTTAAAAATGTTGCAAGTACATCCTCTAGTCAAAGACCAAGAAGAAATGTGGCACCAGCCACTCTTGATGAGATCTATGCTGAACTGTTGCGGCGTAGCAAACTAGATGCTCAACGCGCCCTACAAATCCAAAACATGGAAGCTCAGCAAACTGAAATGATGCAAATCCTTCGCCAAATGCAGCATGATCAGCACAACTATGCTTTTAGAACTAAACAGAACATGTCTGGCTTGATCGATGAAATGGCAACATTGACAATGCGTGTGGAAGATCTCCAAAACTACACGCCACCTCACCGGCCAGGAACCGGTGGACGTGCACGTACACGTGGCAGAAGGCGCCAGTAGCAAGATACACAGGTTCTACCTTTCTTTCCTATCTTATGTCATTGTATTAGGGACAATGCAAGATTTAAGTTTGGGGGAGGAAGCTTTACCGCTTTTTATTTATCGTTTTCTAGTTAGATTTAAGTTATTGTTATTTCCTTTTGTTATTTTATATTCTTTTGGTTATTTCACATTTTGTCGAAGTGTCAGTCGAGTTAAATATCAATGTGCTGTCGAGTCTTTATGCGTGGTTTCCGTTATTTACTAATTCTCCTATTTACTTAAGTCACACAATTTTTTTGCAAAAATCTAGACTTAGAGATATAGTACATCTTTTGAAAATTCTAAACTATAAATAAAACTAAGGTTGAATTGTAGAGATTTGGAAAAAGTTTATAAGATCGGTATCGTTTTAACACCTTAAATCTCCCAAGTATAAGATCTCTTTGAGTACTTGTCATGCCATAGCCTTAAATTCTATCCTTTAATATTTCCTTAAGTAGTTTATCTAGCAATCAACACCATCCTAAGCACACACTATGCAAGAAGTCGATGCAAATAAGTGTATGATTTCAGGCTTAAAAGAAGAAAAGATTACGAAATGTATGAAAAATGTTGTTCCTTCTAAGTTAGGTGACCCTCACCCAGTCATTTAGCCTAACGGTATAACCATCTTCAATTGTTATTTGAGCCAAAGTGCGAAAAAGAAAGAAAGAAATAATGATGAGATCATAGTCACTAACAGACTATCTTGCTATGAATGTGAAAGGATAACGGGTTTAATGTGATTGCGCCTGAATGAAAAAAGATAAAAAGAAGGTTTAGTAAGGTAGGCTTAGGCATAACAACATGATTCGTATTGGTTTGTATAGGAGGGAGACTTACGGTTGCAACGTTGCGACTATGTGTTCCAACGATACCCTTAGTGCGGAAGTGAGTACCTGTTAATACAATTTAGAACCAAAGTAAAGTTTATAGACTGGAATGAGTGTCTGAATGCAACTGTGTTTTCTACGAGTCTTGATAATGTATGCTACAAATATTTTACAAAACTTTTTATGTGCGTGGCATTTGCTTGAGGACAAGCAAAGGTTTAAGTATGGGGGAGTTTGATAACGCGAAAATGTATTGTATTTTTGGCTCCATATTGTAACACCTCAAAATTTGCCCTCCTCTCTTGGGACTAGCATGACACATTGCATATCATTTTTTAGGTCATTAGGCATTGCATATTGGCATATCACATGGTTACATGGAGTAATCATCCTCCTAAGTCTTGGTCAGAAGATATGAGGTTGGGATTCAAGCCTGAGGGTTTTTATTGAATTGATCATTAATCATCTGAGGATGTGTGGTACAAATTAGGGTTTCTTGGTTGTCAAAGAGATTGAGCTTGATCTTGGTTGCAATGGTACATCATCATCATCATGGTCTTGATATCATCCAAGAGATTGATCAGATACCTTGAGATTAGGGTTTTGACCACTGGTTAACCCTAATCATTTGCATTGGGCCAATCAGGGCTTGTGATGGAGATGAGGTCTACAATGGATATGGGGATCATCATGTGATTATATTGAGCTTATAGAAGCTAGGGTTTCATGCTTGAGCCATTTCATCAGGAGTTTGAGGCTCAACTTGATCAGTCAAGCTGAAATTCATCTATCAGTCAGAAAAGTCAACTGCAGTCAACTGTGCCTGAAATGATGGATTTGGAGGTGGGAGAGGGTTAGAGACACTTCATTCATGTCTAAACAAGTTTCATTTGGCCTTTCAAACATCAAGAATGAAGAAAATAAAGTCAGGAGAAAAGTTTCCAAAAATGGAAAGTGACTTGTAATGAAAGTTTCCAAAAATGGAAAGTTTTTCACCTCAAAATTACATGTCCAAAAATGCTTCAAATGAAATTTTGTTCAACATGAAAGTTGTAGATCTTGCTCTCACCTTTCCAAAAAGTCCAAGAACTTGAATTTCTCATGAATGGTTGACAAGATATGGTCAAATCATTTTCCAAAAATGCCTAAAATCAAAGTGGCATAACTTTCACATGGAATGGCAAATTTGGTTGATTTTTCTTTGAGCAAACCACATTTCACATGTACTTTCATGATGCATGGTCAAAATTCATCAAAAATTAGCATGGCAAAAAGTCATTTTTCAAGTGAATTCATTTGTATTTTTGGTGTGGAATGGTGAAATTGAGAAATACAAGGCCTATGCACATGGAACCAATTCTAACACACTCCAAATGCCAAATAGAAGTTGTGTGAACTGTCATTTGCTGTCACATTGCCCAATTTGGAAAGGACCATTTTGCCATTTCACTTAAAAATGCAATTATGCTAATCACTCTCAATTTGCTAATTTGGATTAAGGAAGTGGATTAGGCTGTGGTATAAGATGCTAATTGTAACAGAATTTCATAAACACATCACATTCTTCAAGATTTGTAACAACTTTTCCCTCCAAAACCATAAAATTCTCTCAAAACTTCATCACATTTTTTCAACATTTCTTCATGAATTCTTCATCAATTTGGATGATTCTTGTTTGATTCACACTCCCTAAACCTTGGCACGCAACTGTTTTCATCCAAAACGTGGCAAAGCTTCAAGAATCATGACTGTTGGAAGCTTGATCAACAATGGCAAATGGATGAATCTTGCAACTGAAGCATCTCTGAGCTGGTGAACCTTTTCCATTCAACTTCTTCATCAATAAGCTGTAACTGTTTTGGTGTTTTGGCCTTGGAAACTCAAGAATTAACCTCTGCCATCTTCAAGAGGTTAGGATTCGAATTCCTCAATTGCAAGAACTATTATATGGATTTTGTAGGTCTTTGATTGTAGATCATCATGCTGTTTATAGTTTTTGATTTAGTTAAGTACTGGATGAGTTATCTTGATTTGAACATTTGATGTGCAAACTTAAATTGATCGATCCCGTTGATATGCTTAGAGTTAGGTTAAATACTTTCCATATCCTTAATCCTTGTTGAAAAACGGTCACGATGATGTATGGTTTGTAGCATTTGGTGAGAATTTGTTCTTGCCAATTTTCTGGAAAATTTGAAGTGTTCTTGGTGAAGAACATGCTGAAACACGCGATAGATCCATAATTCCCTGGCCTGAATTCAAATAGTTGTTTCCCGCCATCGTCCTCCAATCAGAGCGTGCCAGCGTTTTAAGTGAAACGCAGTGTTTTGGTCACGCTGTTAAAGAATTACGCTTATGCCATTTCTGAGTTTAATTTGTATTATTTCTCATTTCTTTTTCATTTCCATTCCATTTTTTATCACATGACTTAGAAAATCCATATCTAATTCATCCTTTGCCCAAAATTTGTGAGGTTTTTTTCACCATGCTCCTTATGATGTGTAGATTTTAATGGTGATTTTTAATATTTTTGTGCACATGTGGAAATTAAAAATGCTTAGGGATTGATTGAATGTGTTCATTTTCTACATGTCATTCCATATCACTCATGAAATGCTGATGTTTCCAAATAAATTCATGAAATGTTTTGTGCTTATTCTGGACTCTTTGATGGTGATTTTGGTATGCAGTTTGTAATTTTTGGATCCCTGGTTGATGAGATATGAATTTTTGATTAGAGGTGTGACAATTTGTGTCACACCAAGCTTGATGAACTTCATGATTTTATTTGATGTGCTTAGGGATGTTGAATTGAGCCAATTTTTTGGCATGAATGAGCCTATGTATGTTGAGATAACATGTGAATTTTTCTGGAATTTTTGATGGCATTTCCTAATTGATTGGAATTTTCTCTTCTGTTGGATCATTTTGTGACATTTTGTGACACATGTTGGCATTTGATTTGTGAAATTCTCATGGTTAATTGGATGGATGTGAAATTTGACATATGGATTGTAGACACATTATAGGTCATTGTGGTTTTGATCCCATTCATTTATCATGTTGTGTAACTGTTTTATGATTTTTGGAAGTGGATGCTTGTGTTGATGCCTTGTGTTGGTTTGTTTGAACTTGCATGAACTTTATGATTTTCATTGACCTACTTACTTTTGTCCAAATGAGCTGAAATTTGATGTGCTATTCATTGGATATGTTCTGTTGATACTTGAATTTTTGTGGAATTAATTGAAATGTTTTGGTATGGATTTGATGTTGATCATTCTGTTTGGACTTTTGAAGTTGCAAATTGCATGTGTGATACCTTTTTGTGCATAAAATGATAATGGTGAATGATATGAGCATGGGACCAATTGCATTTGTTTCTAATTTGTTGGAATGTGATTTTGGATAATTTTCACTTGCTGTTTTGATTTTTTTACCCCCTTTGGACCCTAGGCTTGGCCTAGTGGTCTTGTTTCTCATGTTTGGTTTGGATTTTCAGGTTGAGATGCAAATGCCTTAAGGAGGAAAATGCAAGTTAATTAAGTTGACTTGTGAATTGTTGTAAACTAACATTGACTTTGTGTTGTAGGGTTTGGTGCTTGAGTTTGAGCTCATGGCTTGCACTTGTGTGCATTAACTTGTGTTTGACTGTACAGATTAACATTTGTTGTTTACTGTTGGTTTGTCTGGTATACTGATGATGTTTGATTGATTTCAGGTACATTAGTTGCTAACAGTTCTTTAAGAACTTGCTTGCTGTTGCTTGGTTGTATAAACCAATTGAGGTAGACTCTCTTGTCTCCATGTAGTCTGGAAGACCTGGCCTGTTACTTGGCCAGGCAACTGTCTGAAGTCCTCCTTAAGAGGCGATGTTTGTGATTGTTTAACTTTGTCCCCAAGTAGGAAAAGACCTTGATTAAGGAAATTGGCGGATAAGAGAGATACGCAATCTATCTCCCGCTATTCTGTTGAGTCGTCCCTCTGCTCACACCACTGTATTGATGCATTGGGACATTAACCCAAGATCAGTTGAGTCAGAGTCTTGAGTGTAGAAGGGTTCCTCCTTTCTGAACCCACACTCCTTTGTCTGAAGCTCTCCCTGGCCAGGGATAAGAGCTGTGAAGTCTAATCTTCACTCACCTTTCATCTGGCTTCACCCTGACTCTCAATGTCAGGGTTAAGAGCTAACACCACCCTTGTACAGATGACTTGCCTTGGCAGTCTGACCCTTTGTTTGAGCCTCACTTGACTGGATATAGTGTGTGCTACTTGTGAATGTTTGATTTGCTTTGTTTATGCTTGCATGCTTTGCTTCTTCCTGGTTAGGATTAGCTTGCTGTTGTGCAAGTAGGTAGAAACCATAACATAGGGCAATGATGCATGATAACACCTAGGCTCGAGTCCAGCTCCCTAGTAGTGCGTCTCCCTTTGTATCTGGTTAGAATTTCTTTCCCGTCCAGGGGAACTACGTCGCCCTGATCCTCATACCAGATGAGGTACGTAGGCAGGAGACCGTGCGAGGTCTCTCCGGGCACCCTTTTTCTTCTTTGTGTGTGTTTGCTTGACAGTTGCTAGGCTCGAGTGCCTGACTCCTTAGTAACTTGTTGTTTGTTTGTTCTTGCGTGTCAGGATATGGATGTAAGCCCAGTGATTGGCTGTCCGTATCCTGATTGTGTTTGTTTGGTTCGGAAGCCGATGTAAGTCCAGCGATTGGCGTTCGGGTTCCATGTTTGCCCGTGTTTGTGTGTGTCTTGTTTGGCGTGCGTGAGCCGAACTACGACAGCTCTGATTCTCGTTCCAGACGAGATACGTAGGCATAGGATGCGACGTCCTAGCGAGCCCTCTTCCTTTTTCCCCCACCTGTGTTGTCTTCAGTGCGTGTGTGTGTGATGTTTGTTTAGCAACCTTAACCTATCTTTTGAGCGTGGATCCCGTCGAGTACGACGGACGTGAGGGGTGCTAATACCTTCCCCTTGCGTAACCGACTCCCGATCCCATTCTCTTTGGTCGCGAGACCATGCTTTTCCCAGGTTTACTCTGAGCGTTTCCTTTCCCTCTTTTGGGATAAATAACGCACGGTGGCGGCTCTGTGTTGTTTTGTTTTAGCCCGCCGGTTGTTTTTCGCGGATGCGACACATATGCATTGCTTTTTACTCGATTAACACTTATTATTACGCAGTATTTTATGTTTATTGTAGGTATTTATCGATTAAAAGGTTTACCGCAAGCAAAATGGAAAATAGAAAAAAGGAAAGAAAAAGGGAAGAAAAAGAGAAGAAAATGAAGCTTTCAAGGAGATAATGGGCCACCAAAGCAAATGGGCTTCTGACGCCCATTATCCAAGGAGTTCGGCGCCCGCCACATTGGCCCAAAGGGTAGGTGGCGCCCGCCACCAACTCTTGAGAAGTGCTTTTCTGTTGCTACAAAGGTGGCGCTCGCCACTCATTAAAAAGCTAGGGTTGTGGCAACCGCCACAACCTAGTCTTCCACCCTTTTCTCCTCCTTTTTAGTCACGAAGCCACCCACCTTTGCTACAAATGAGGAATATCGAATATATATATATAAATGACCTCTCAGACTCGCACGACACTCACTCTCTTCTTCCAGTTTTCAAGTTTACGATTATTTTTTCATTCAACATTTATTTTCTTTTAGTTTTCTAGGCAGTTTGTTACCTTGTAAAAGTGATAGTTTCTCCACATTGGGGACTATTATGGTTTATTATTTACGCATTTGGGATTCAATTGTAAGGATTATTCATTGCCAAAGCCTGCCAGAATTATTTTAATCGAAGATTCAAGATTCAGTTCCAGTTCTTAAATTGCAATCCAGGTTTAATTTTGATTACTATTTTATTTATTTATGCCTTATTGCATGTTTAATTTCCCAAATACCATGTGTGTTACCAGAACCATGTCTGGCTAAACCCTTAGGTATCGGTATGTAAAGATCGTCGAAACGACGGGATTCAATAAATAATTGGTGTTAGTTTTTATAAAACTTATTTTTCCGGTTTTTAGTTTCTTATTTTAATTAAACTGTTTTTCGTACGAGAGTACAAAATAAACTAAGGTTACGGTCAACAAGAATGAGAGTTTGAGATGTTAACCATATAGCTGAAACTAGGCATTAAGCCTAAACACAGCGAGAGCGCTTTAGAATTAATTAGACTTTATTTATATTCAAAAATTACTTTTAAATTCAAAATGAGACCGCGAGAGCCAATCATTCTGGTTTAGGAGTATGGTCAGAGTCAATAAAAACGAGAGTGTGAGACTAAGTCCTTTCTATAAATAATTTCTACTGAAGAATATCTTAACCAATAAGATTTCACCAACTATCTATCGTATCCCTGAAGTTTGATGTATTACATACCGATATCCCCTATATCTCATATCTTTATTCTATTTACGTTATAGTTATTTCTCTTCATCCCTCCAATCTTAGAATGATCATCAGCCTTAGATTTACATAACAACATTAGACCATGATACGTTCGATTATTAGTCCTTGTGGGTTCGATAATCTTTAAAACTACGCGATAGGACTGTGCACTTGCAGTCACGATTCACATAGACTTACTAAGTCGCGATCACAAGACAAGTGATCGCACGATTCATCAAGAAGGAGATTATTTGTCGATACGGGGTTCGTAACAAAATCATCATAGATAATGGGTTTAATCTAAATAATAAAGTGATGGATGAGTTATACGAGAGTTTCAAAATTGAACACCATAACTCGTCACCCTATTGACTAAAGATGAACAACATAGTAGAAGCGGCCAACAAGAATATAAAAAAGATCATCTAGAAGATGGTGAAATCCTAGAAAGACTGGGATGATATGCTCCCCTTTGCACTACATGGTTATAGAACTTAAGTTCGCACATCAACAGGAGTAACTCCTTTTTCTCTGGTATATGGTACCGAAGTCGTACTCCCTATCAAAGTCGAGATCCCCTCTTTAAGATTCATAATGGAGATCGAATTAGATGAGGCATAATGGGTACAAACCATGTTCAATCAATTAAACCTCATAGAAGAGAAGCGCATGGTTACAGTATGTCACGGGAAACTATATTAACGAAGGCTCAAGAAAGAATTCGATAAGAAATTTTGTCCTTGGCATTTCAAAGAAGATGATCTAGTGCTCCAAAGAATTCTACCCATCCATATGGATCCCCATGGCAAATGGACCCCGAATTATGAAGGATCTGTAAGGGCAAACTGTCATACAACATACGATCATAGGTTTCGATGATGACAAATGACCACCATGGATGAATCGACATTGTCGATTCCACGTCTACAAAACAAATGCAACATATCACCTATCATATCCTTTTCTATGCTCATCTAAACTGTTATATTTCATACAACATATGTGGATAAAATGTGGTCATGACAAAATGCATGAAAACCACAAAAATATGAATTTTTGTAGATTTGCAGGGTTTGTGTCGACCACAGGGTCGGCGCATAACATAGTGCATTTCCCACGGGTCAGCGCATAACATAGTGCAGTTCCCACGGGTCAGCGCACAAAAAGCTTGAGTCGACCGCAGGGGTCAGCGCATGAACCACAGGTCAGCGCACGCCGACCTATGGTCGACGCATACTGTTGTGCTTTTCAGCCTGTCAAAAACTGCAGGCTATGCGTCGACGCATAGACCTGCTATGGTCGACCGTTCGTGCGCAAATTCAGTTTTTAAGTATTTCCCACTCTGTTTGAAAAGCTGTTAAGTGGGTTGGTTGGTTTGTTACTATAAATAGAAGTTTAGTTACTTGTATCAACTAACATTTGCCAAATTGATTCAAGTGTTCAAAGAACAAGAAAAAGTGAAATAGGTGTCCAAGATTCATCATCTTCATCTTCAACATCTCACAACACATCAACTACACACAACCATTTTTGAAGTGCTTTGTGATTGGTTAAAGGTGATAACGTTCGAAGCCGAGATTGGGGAATCCGGTTCGGGTTGAAGCTTGCGACAGGTTTTTTCTTGAATAAAACCTTTAGGGTTTTGTCCTCCAAGACTGGTTTGTTTTGGGGGGTTTTTGGACGAATTCTTCATCAATTTTCAGCTGAGCGAAGGTGATTGAGAAGAGGAAGTCTTCATCAATCTAGTAGCGGATTCAGTGATATTGAAGGGAAGATTTCGGGTTCGATTTGTTGTAGTTGAGATCAGTCGGGCCGAGGGTTTGAACAACTGAGGGTTATTCAACAAAGGGGATGGAATCGGAGGTCTATCAACAACAATCGAAGGACTTGATTCACCTTGAATCAAGGAACAAGGAGTGAAAGCAACATTCAACGTCTTGAGAATTCTGTTGTATATTTGCTTTGCAATCCTTGTATAAACGGTTATACTCAACAAATGATATCTATTAAATCATCTCAATTCTAGTTTTAGAATTGAGGGCAGACGTACCCCGAAGCGAGGACGACGGGGGAACTGCCTCATCAAATCTTTGTCTTCTCTATATTTCAGCATATGTATTTTGGCTTAAAAATAAGTGATTTTTGTATAAGCACTTTTATCAAACCTTGATATTAATTGAGTAAGAAGTTAAAACTCTGTTTTTTGAATCCAAAGTACAATAAAATATTGTACTAGACTGATTGAAATCACTTACTCAATATAAATATCACTTGGAGTGTTTTTGCACACCAAGTGTTTGATAATTTGCCTAAACCAAAATTATCTTAGTTGTGTATCTAGTTTGGTTTGCTCTTTGAATCATTGGAACTAGGAATCCTAGTAAGTGAAACAAATCATTGATAGTGTGACTAGTGTAGTGATTCGTATTCTACATTATCACTAATCCATAGGCTTGACGCATATCCGGTTTTCCAATAACAGTTCGTTTTAGACTACATTTTCCTCGGCCGCTTCCGCACTTAAAACAAATTTTCAAAACCAATTTTTAATTGGTAGCGCCGACTCAATTTTTAATTGGGATCTATTCAACCCCCCCCCCCCTTCTAGATCCGTGCCATAGTCTAACAAGTGGTATCAGGAGCTCCGGTTCACTCCGTGCTTTAAAATATAACTTTGATAGAAAATGGCTAACGAACCTAAAGGGGCTTATAATAGAGCTCCCGTTTTCAATGGTGAAAATTATATTTATTGGAAAGACTGTATGTGGGTGCACATAAATTCCATAAATAGAAAAATGTGGAACGTTATTCTCAATGGTCCAATTGAAATAACCATGACCAATGAAGATAATGAATTAGTGCCAAAGCCCGAAGCACAATGGACTGATGATGATGAAAGAAAATACAATTATGATTGGAAAGCCAAAAATATCCTAATCTCCTCATTAGGTGTAGATGAATACTATCGTGTATCCCATTGTCCTACTGCTAAGGCCATGTGGGATTCACTACAAATCGCCCATGAGGGGACGAACGATGTTAAGTTGGCAAGAATCAACACACTAACACAAGAGTTTGATCTTTTTTTCATGGAGCAAGGGGAAACCATTGCTGACATGCAAAAGAGATTTACTCATCTCATCAATAGATTACATTCATTAGGTAGGCCTGTTTCCAATGATGTTGCTACTAATAAGATCTTGAGATGTCTTAACAGGGAATGGCAACCGAAAGTGACCGCCATCAAAGAAGCAAATGATCTTACCATATTAGACTTGACAACATTATTTGGCAAACTACAAGAGCACGAACAAGTACTCTTGAGCCTAGAACAACACGAAAAGAAAGAAAAGAAGGACAAAACAAAGGTGAGTGAAAAGAAATCAATAGCTCTTAAGACTTCCTCCTCGAAGTTTCAAGCAAAAGAGCAAAGTGATTATTCCTTGAGCGACGAAGAAGAAGAGGACAAGAGCGAAGATATGGGGTTGTTCGTTAAACGTTACAATCGTTACGTGAGAAAGAACGGCATCCAACATTCCGAGAAGAACTTGGTAAACTTCCGGAAACAATCGAGGTACTCTAAAGATGATGACTCAAAAGGTAAAAAGACTAGAGGGTCGTGCTACACTTGTGGAAAGCCCGGTCACTACAAACCGGACTGTCCGATGAACAAGAAGACAAAGGAAAAGGAATCATACAAATCACACAAGAAATCATCAAAGCCAAGGAGAGCATACATAGCTTGGGAAAGCGATAGCGACTCCTCCGATGATGAAAGTTCTAGTGATGAAGATGAAGCTGCAAACCTATGCCTCTCTGCTCATCAAAATAACAAAAAGAAACAGGTACGATATGCTAAATATGAAAAATCCTCTAGTATGTCTCATCATGAATTACAAGCTGCATTTGATACTTTACACTATGAAGCGAAAGAGGCCTTTAAAAGGCTCGCCTCAAATAACCAATTTTTTACCCATTTGGAACAAAAAAATCGAGAATCCGAAAGGAAACTTGAGGCACTCAAAGCTTCTATTGTAGAAAGCACAAAAGCAGGTTGTGAGGACCTTAGAAATAGGATAATAAACTTTGGGTGTGATACTTGTTATATTTGGCAAGGTGAAGTAAGAAACCTAAAGGCCAAACTTGACAAGGCTCTTGAGCCCAAGATTACCTTTGCAATCGATAAATCAAACTTTCGAAAAAGTATGGTTAATCCATATCAAAAATATAAATATGTTATAAAAGATGAAGATAGCAAAGGCAATCAAAATGTTAATTTCTCTTGTCTTTATTGTTGCAAGATAGGTCACTCCATTGCTAAATGCAGGTTTAGGAGATTCTTAGTTCCTAAAGGCATTTATCAATGGCTACCCAAATGCAACCATTTCGTTACTCACCATTCAGGACCCAATAAGCCATTGGGTACAATCAAATTCTAAAAATTTCCTAAATTAAATCAATCATATTAAATTCTAAACCTAAAAAACTAATCTATAAAAACCTAAGTCTAAGATTGAATTAGGGAAGGAATCCCTAGAGAAAAACTTCATCGATGTTGCTGCATTCCCCAAATACCACTAAAGCTCTTGGATTGGTACTTAGGGTTTTTCACTGAAACCCTAAGTCTCTGAGCTAAGCTACATTCAAACCTCGCATCAGAACAAAAAATTAGAGAAGGAAAGGATCCATCAATACAGACAGGAGGGGAAAGAAAAAGTTTAGATCAGTTGCTTACCTTTTTGACCAGAGAAAGCCATGTCTCTGAGGTTTGGTTTTTTCTTATTTGCCTACCTTTATCTATATGAATTGATTGCTGTGTTGAAAGGATTTATGGTTCAATGTTGTTTGAAATTTGGGTTTTTTTTTTTTGATTATGTTGCTTTGATGTCTTGATCGCGGTTTAGGGAAGGCTGCTCTATGGATCAGTCAAGGTTAAGGCTTGATTTGGAGAATATTTGTGGTTTCTGGAAAAGTTTAGGATTAGGGTTCATCCGAGTAGGTTAGAGTTCTTGGATATTATTAGGGTTCTTCGGTCGAAGGGTTTCTGGGTTGAAGAAGTTTGTTAGGGTTCATCTGAATAACCCATGTTTGAGGATTGGGTGGTGTTCTGGAAAGTAATTGGATGAACATTTGAAGATTCCGGTTGAAGATCAACCAGAATCTGGGGAAGGTGGTGTTTTGGGGGGTGGTGAAAGGCGGAGAAGGGTGGCCGGAGGGAGAAAAGGTTGAGAGTAGAGAGAAGAGTTATGAGAGAGAGAGAGAGAGAGAGAAAGGTTAGAGAGAGAATGAGATTTCTACAAGGAACTCGCTCATATACTCTCTCTGTTCGTCCCTCGATGGAGGATGCGTGACCCTCTAATGGCCACACGATGAGCGTATGTTGACTCATCCCAAGCGGGTAGGTCCACAGTATGCCAATGTTTGACCTTCATCATGTCCCTCCATCTAGATGACCTCCTCTGGTCATCTCATCCAACGCCTGAGGATGGATCTTGTTGAATTTCTAGTCAATAGATCAGACGCTCCTGATGGAGAGCCCACTATTGACTCTCCCAGGATGACTTGGACGTGGTGGGCTCAGAGAGGCCAATGACCTTATCCTTATTGTTGTTAACACCCCCCAATAGCCCAATTGCTAATCCAGTTCAAAACATACCCCCTCGTTTTCAATTAACTAATTTATTTATTAATTTTAATTATTAACTTAAAAACTTCATGATTAATTCAATTAAATTAATAACTATAGTTTTAATCAATCTTAATAATTAATTTATAAATTTTTAGAAATTAATTAATAATTATCTAACTATTTCATTTA
This sequence comes from Lathyrus oleraceus, assembly GCF_024323335.1. Lineage (NCBI taxonomy): Eukaryota > Viridiplantae > Streptophyta > Magnoliopsida > Fabales > Fabaceae > Lathyrus > Lathyrus oleraceus. Next base: position 36,780,067 of record NC_066582.1, read on the forward strand.
GGGTTTAGGGTTTAATTTGATTAAACGAATTAGGGTTAATTCTATTAATTATAATATTCATATTTAATTAATTAGGGATTTATATTATTTATATTAGGGTTAATTAAATCAGGAAACATGGGATAAAATTAGGGATAATTTCTAGAGTTTTAAAGGATGAAAATGAGGTAAAATCGGGATAAGAGATATATCTTATTACAACTTATTTAATTTATTTTTCCTAATTAAATTAAACTATATGTTCAAATTAAATGGGATAAGGATATGGGATGCAATATGGGATAAAACTCTAAAGCTTTCAAGGGTTAAATCAAGGATAAAATCGGGATAAAAGGTTATGTCTAATACTTGATTATGATCACTAATTTATTTTCTTAAATAATTAAATACCTTTTTTTACAAGTAATAAAAGGATAAATCAAATTCAACACACTTCGAATTGCAAGTCCTCTGCCCTGGTGTATTGAGGCGTTTTTTCAAAATAAATTACTTCTCTGCCCCTGATGCGTGATAATTTTTTTAAGGGATGAAAACAACCAACCAACCAACATTTTTTTAAGAAGAACTACGGTACTCTGATGCTTTGCCTAATGCGAAGGTACGTAGGCACATAGCTGTAAGCTCCAGCGAGTACAGTTATAAAAAAATCTTTTTTGGGTCTCCCATTAATCATAATAAAACTTTTTTTATAGATAAATAAACAATTAACCGATAATCAAGCAAACAACATAGAAACACACACTAATCCTAGAATTAGAGGAGGATCCCATTGAGTACAATGGAGGTAAGGGGTGCCTAGTACCTTCCCCTTACTTAATCGACTCTCGAACCTAGCGTCTCACCCTTAGTCAATAGGTTTTATCATTATTTCCCTGTTCCTTAGGAACGAATAAAAGTGGTGGCGACTTTGTCATTTTTCCAGCCGCGATAGCTGGCGACTCTACTGTGGAGTTCTTATACCTTCCCTAAAGAGAGGCCATCCTAACCTTGAGTTTTAGGGTTGTGCTTATTTATATGTGTATTTTCTTTCCTTTATTTATACTTTTTATTTATTCATTTACTTTATTCTTTATTATATTATTATGCCTGTCATATCATATTGGTTGGGATTTCCAAAGGTGTGAAGCTAAAATCCAAGCTTGAGGAAAAAGTAATAAGCTTAACTAAGGGGTTGTCCTGTCTTGGCCACTGGGGTTCTCATCCTGTGGGGTCTTTGATGACGATTCTACCTAGAGTATATCAATTCAAAAGATTTTTCATAAGAAGGCTAACACTTCTTCATGATGGAATTTGAATTTGGTCCATGACTCTAGGTACCTCTTCTTGAACACCCTCAAATCAGGGTGGCCTTATGTTATAAACCCGCAAGGGTCGTTACTAAGGTCCCTCCTAGATAAGATCTACCCCGGAGGATTACCATAGGAAGGTTTGCTCCTTCTCATGGTAAAACAAGGGTATAATCCATGACTCTAGGGCTATCATTTTACCTAAAGCTTTATATTCTACAAGTGAGGGGATTTGGTATTCTAACCTTAGATCTAACATATTCATAAGAAGCCTATCCATTATAGTCTAATATTGATGGTACCTTGAAGACACCTAGAGATCCTTTTAATGCCTTACCAATGATCAAGAGTTGGTGAGATCATATATTTAGTGAGTTTGATTACTAATAATTATGTGGAAGGTCTTGTGTGAGTCAAGAATTGAAGACCTCCTATAGATTTCCTTGTCATACCCTAAAATTTGCCCCCCACTTTTCATTTTCATCTAACCTTTTGGTTTAAGGTTCATCTGAATTCATGAACATCCATATCATCTAGTGTACTAATCTCATCAGATTTCAAAGGTTTGAGGTTGATTTTGCTTAACAAGGACCCATGGTTTGCTTGAGAATTCGGGCCTAGGAGTTGTGATGCTACAATCATTGTGGAGAGTTCATCATGGTAATCAAAGGTGCAAAACCCTAATCAGGGTAGTTGGTGCTTGAGTACCATGTTGGTTGATTTTGGAGTTTAGTCCGTGATAAACCCTAATTCTTGATCTTGAAGTTGGTGAATATTGTGGTTTGCTTTGAGAGAGTTGAAAACCTTAGTCTGGCTCATGGAATTGATGATTTGTTACTCACTGGGTTTGAGTTTTTTGTTATTGTTTATCTTGGAGTTTGACCTAACTAAACCCTAGTTCATGGTGCCATATGATTGTTCTAAGATGTGCTTGCATTCATGTTCCATTCACATTCCATTCACATGATTACATTGTCCATATTGCATTGAAAAGAGATTACAAATTACATTATTTTTTCATAAGTTGACTTTTGGTCAACTATGGAATTTTTGGTCAAATAGTTGACCAAAGTCAACTCATCACTCATACCATCCCTAAAACCTATTTCTATTTATCTTACCTTGAGTCATTACCAAATCCTTATTTCCTTTGTTTTCTTCATGAATTTGGGACTTGGCCCATTTCTTTGTCCATTTCTAGGTCAGACCACCTTTTGGACCAAGAAACCAGGTTCATGACCAAGTCCATGACTAGGTCCATTTCTAGGTTAGACCACCAAACGGACCAACAATTGGACCACTTGAACCATTAATCCAATTTCCATTTTTAAGCCATCTTTTCATTTTTAAACCATTTTAACCATTCAATTTCTATTTCATTATGCCAAATTCAAGGTTTCCAAAACATCCAACCATTTAATTCAAGTCACAATTTCATTCAACTTCCAATTTCAATTTTTTGAGCCATTAGCTATGTTAAGCCATTTTCAAACCAACAAATTTCATACAATCATATTTCATACATTCACATGCAACTTCCAATTTCAATTACAACCATGTTCACATGAATTCCATACATAAAATAACAAACATAAACCATTAAAACATTTAAAATTACAGCATGAGCACAAAAGCCAATGATCCATTCCAAGCAATGCATAACCCAAGTCAGCTCCAATTCCACATGGCCAAAAGCACATTCCATGACATTCCAAACAGATCCATAATAGCTTGCGCACTCCAATAGCCCAAGATTTGATCCATTTCAAACTTGATCCATGATAACATGTCCAAGAACATCTCCATGAATAAGTACAAACACGATTCAAGCCCCTGCATCATTAGCCATTGAATTCAAGCCCTGCGTATTTCCACAACAGCAAAGCATTGACCTGCATAATTGTAACAAGCCAATATAAACCATTTTGATAAAGACCTGCAAAACCTTCTAACAATCCATTAAAATTATCAGTCCATACTCTTCTAACTTCTCTCTAATCAATGTGAACATTTGCCAACTGACTTGTGACTGTTTTTCTAACCGTTTTCACAATTTACTCACTAACACAACAAACTCCAACAAAATTGAGAAGAAGATAAACAAAATTGGAATCATATAAAAGCTCTCACTTCTCACAATCTCGGGATTCAACTCTCATTTTTCACATTTTCGATCTCTCACAATTCATTACCTTCACTTCTCTCTGAATTCATCACCTTCAACTCTCATTTTTTTTCACACTATCAATTCATCGCCTTTTCAATCTCATAATCTTCTCCACAATTCAACTTTATTTTTTCCATTTTTTCGATCCACCACATTTCAACAAACATCTCCTTCACTTTTTCACAAAAACAAATCCTCACGTATTGAACCAGAACAAGAATCACTCAAGCACGAGCATAACCACACTCGATTCAGAATAACAACACACATAGAAGATGAAGAAGACGAAGGAAAGAAGGAGGAAAAGAAGAGTTTCAACAGAGGAGAATCGTAACTGACATCAGCGCCATTCTGGTAACCAATGGCGGAGCCAGATAAAAAAATTTGGGATGGCCGCTAATGTAAAATAAAGATTATAAATAAAATGTAAATAGTATTTTAAATAAAACATTAAAGTTAAAATAAATACAAAGTTAATTACTAAAAATTTAAATTACATGATTTAAAACTACCTTAAAGTAATGCTTTACGCGTTCTGAGTGACTTGAAATCGTCAATAATTGACTCCGAACTAATGCTTGCACTAATCTCCCTTTCAATATATACTGTCATGCTATCTCCAAGAAACCCATCATCCATCTTGTTTCTCAACTTAGTCTTAATAACTTTCATTGCTGAAAAAGACCTCTCAGTTGTGGCCGTAGAAACGGGAAGAGTCATGATAAGACGAAGTAGTCTATCAATAAAGAAGTAAGTTTCAGCCTGTTCAGATGCAACCAAACATGAACATAGTTCTTGAATAGTTGATAAATTATTCAAGTTTGATGCTTGACGAGCAACAAATAGAAAATGTTGGAGTTAAAATTGCAAATTATTCTTCTCTTGATCACTAAAATCCATAGGATAATATTTTTCAACTAAAGAACAAATAGTATCAATGCTAAAAGCTTTATATCCATCCTTAGGAGATAAAGAACAAGAAAGAGTTAACAAATCCATTGCCTGCTCACTGAATCTGTTATTCAACTCTTGTAACTGTTTGTCAATGGTAGTGAAAAAGATTTCAACTTTAAAGTAATGTTGAATTGTGACTTGATTCTCTTCAAGACGGGAGCGTCCAAATCTTGTTGTTGAATGAACATCATTAAGATCAGGAATCTCAATACCATGCTTTTCACAAAAAGATACCATTTTAGTAAACAATATATCCCAACAATTTTCTCTCAAACCTTGAATAAGATGTTTTGTTGAACGAACCAAGTTCATAACATTAACTACATCTTGATTTTTTTTGTAAGGCTTGACAAAGCATATCTGTTATTCCCATGATTTCTTTCATCAAGTGAAAAATAAATATAAAATCAAATGCCTTCAAGTAATTGTAACAACTATCTGCATCCCCACGTGTAGCATAACTCCCTCTATCTTTTGCAATTTTTTTTTAAAACTAAACAAGTTACTTCATACATGTTTATCAAGCTAGAAATTGAATCGTAATCGGATCCTCAACGAGTATCTCCAGCTCGTTTCAATGTACCAACTTGATTTGCACCTTTACCAGTTACAATCTCATCAATCTCTAACAAATAAGAAATTTCTTCTAATTGGGCAGCTTGTAACTCATCATGACACTTTGTAGAAGAACAAACAACATTCACAACAAAGATCAGTTTCTCAAAAAAATTATGAACATGTTTGACTTCTCTTGATGATGTAACTAATGCAAGTTGCAATCGATGAGCAAAACAATGAACATAGTATGCATAAGGACAATCCTTCATAAAGAGGGCTTGTAAACCATTCCATTCTCCTCTCATATTGCTAGCACCATCATACCCTTGGCCACGAATGTTAGAAACATCAAGGTTATGTCGAGAAAGTATATCACATATTGCTTCCTTAAGAGTTAAAGATGTGGTGTCTTTAACATGTGCCACATCAAAAAATCTATCTTGTATTAAACTAACTTTATCAACAAATCTTAATACAAGAGCCATTTGTTCCTTTTTTGACTCATCACGAGCTTCATCAACAACAATACAAAATTTGGAATCACCAATTTCCTCACGAATACTCTTTTTCACCCTACTAGAAAGAATTTGCAATAGCTCTTTTTGAATTTGATGTGAAGTATACTTGCAATTTTGTGGAGCATTTTCCAACACAACTTTTGCAACTTCATCATTGTAGGATGCTAAAAGTTTTAATAACTCAAGAAAGTTACCTTGATTTCTTGATTTTCTACTTTCGTCGTGACCCCTAAAAGCACAAGCTTGTAGTGTTAACCAACGAACAATGTCAATTGAAGTCTTGAGTCGTAACCGATTATTCATTCTTTGACTTGAACTTTGCACTTGAATAACATTTATAATATGACCATCTTGATTCAATAAGTCTTGATGAGCTTTCATTACATTATTGTATGGTGAGCAAGGATCCTTCCCTATGTGTTTAAGAAAGGAACAATGTTTTCCATTCCTAACTTTCTTCCAATTTCTAAAACCCATAGAAATAAAGACAAGTGATCTGGGACGTCCACCTAGTTTTTTGCTAAAAAGGTAACATGGTAAGCAATATGCGGCATCTTCAGATGGTGAATATTCTAACCATGATGGAAATATGCTAAACCAAGTATGTTGAAACCTTCTCGGATGATCCTCGTTATCGGACAAAGGATAGTTTTCTAAATGAATTTGATATGGACCCCATTTTAGATAAGCTCTTCGTATTGCATCCACTTGATTTGGTGGATATTGCCAAATCGGAGGATGCTTTCCAGGATCGCGTTCCAACGAATTTTCAAAACCATGATGCTCTTCAATTGTTGGATTCTCAAGAACTGTTTCAGATTCGGATGTCGGGATTATAATTTCTTCATCTCTCTCTTCTCTTTCAATTTCACATGCTTTCCTTTTGAAAAAAGAATCAATTTTCCTATTATTCATCTTTACTCTTCCTATAATATCATATCAGATCCAAAAATCAATTTAGAGAACATAAAAATTAAAAGAGAAAAAAATTAATAAACTTAATTAATCAACTTTAATCCGTTTTCAAATACCGGTAACTTCACTATTATAAATTAGCAGCAACAATGATTAAATAAACCTTATTACAGTGTATAACTATATTTGTAAATTACAGTGTTATGAATTGGCTTAATAAACCTCATATAGATTATTTTAACACATCAAGAAAGAAGAACCCGAAAAATCTCAAAAACACAAATCAAGCAATCACTTTAATTTGTTACTTTTTATAAAAGAAGAATGAATACAGTTTTTTACCTGTTAGATGCCGATCACTTTAATCTGTTCCGATTCCGGTGCCGGTAGCAAACCCATATGAGAAAGAAAGGAAAGGTAAGAGCTTTTTACCTTATCTGTATTTTAACCTAACTTTAAATGAAAAAGAAAAAATAAAAATTAATTTTAATTTAAAATAAGGATGTTTTAGTAATTTAATATATATGAATTAAAAAAAATATAAAGTTGAGGGGTGGCCGTGGCCTTCCCACGTCCCCCCTCAGTTCCGCCACTGCTGGTAACCCTTCGCTTTTATCTTCATCTTTTTGGCAAAACAAAGTTACTAGTATGTAGCTCTTCACGAGGGGAATAAAAGCCCCAAGGTGGAGTGGCTTATTCCCTTTCATCTCTATTTAATTTCAAATTTTCGAATTAGGGTTCATTGTTATTTCCTTTTGATTAGTGAAGCTCAAGAACAATTAGGATAATCCATCTATATTTTTGGACTCAATGCATCGAAATAGGTAAGGTTGATTAAATGTTTATCATGTGCGCATTAATTCATTAATCTACATGGCATTGACACCATTGTGAGGCTAACTCTGTTCCACATCAATTCTTGCCTTATCCATATTTTTGCACTTGTTGATTCTCATTTGGGCTTATGTTTGGGCTTTTAGGCCATTTCTGCTTGTCGTACCTTGGCTCTACTGATTCACTCCCCCAACTGCATGTGCTATTGGATATGGGCCTCTGTTTGGGCCCATGCGCCCTTTCTGCTCGCACCATTGTGCTTGTTGATTAAACCCCCTATTTCGGGCTTTATTTTGCATTGTTCTTTGTTTTCTTTAATTTTTGCTACATATTTTTTTAAGGTGATAATTGTTCATAAATGTGAAAATTAATAGGAAAATATTTTGATAGTTTTACTTAGGATTTTAACATGATTAATGGATTAGTTTAGAATTAATTGAATGATTAATTTTTGTTCAATTGTTAAAAAATGAATAGAAAATGTGTGATTAATCTTAGCTTTGATTTAGTTTTATATTGTTAAATGCATGATAATTGTAGATTGCATGATATGATTTGAGTTGATTCATTCTTGTTATAGATGGTTAATTCTTCCATGATTGGATGTTAATCCTAATTTATTAGGGTTTTGATTAGTGGATCTAATCTTGTTTATGAATTGTTAGGTTTCATTTGACTAGAAATATCTTGATATGCATGTTTCCCTAGTTTAGAGCTTGTAAAGAATCATATGATGTAAATTGACTGATTAACCCTTTGGGTATGTTGTGTACTTAATTCAATTAATCTATAATTCCCATTGGTTATGTTGGTCAACGTTTACTTTGATCAACCAAATCCTTTGAACTGTGCTAATTCCCTAAGCCTGTTCAAGTGATAAAAAGACCATTGATCACTTAATAGGACAAGTCCCTTATGTTCAAGCTATATTGGACCTCAGGAGCTCAAGACCCCAAGGTTCAAGATCAAGAGTTCAAGACTTCAAGTTAGTACTAGGCCTTCACATTATAGATAGAGTGGACTACTCTACAAGCCCAACAAAGGTGTATCAACACTTGTCAATCAGGATTCAAGTTGTGTTCCATGAGCCTTAAGCAACGAAGAATGATGAGAGAGAGTCTCTCCTACCCTTGTCTAGAGTAACTTTGTGTACGGGGCGTAAGTCATATCTACTAAAAGTATTCTCCTTCATTCATAGACTTTAGTACAACTCAAATCAAATGATTGTCAAGTCTCTTCTTCACAAGCAATAATGCAACAACAAGATCAACAAGCAAAGGAGTATTAACACTTAACAGTTATGACGTGAATTGTGTGCCATGAGCCTTAAGCAACAAAGAATGATGAGAGGGAGTCTCTCCTACCCTTGTCTAGAGTACCTTTGATTATGGGGCATATGTCCCAAGTACTCAAAGTATTCACCTTTGTTCATAGACTTTAGTGTGATTCAAGTCTAAGAACTATTAAGTACCCTTCTAAGCAGATGTGGGATGCAGATTGAAGATCAGATCTCAACCTTCTAGGGTTTCTCTTTCCCTTCCTTTCTTTGTTTCAGTAAGACTAAAACCATTTTGTGAATAAACTCAAAACAATTAATAATACGATTAGAATTGTATGCAATGAGCGTTAATAAATGAAGAATGATGAGAGGGATCATTCCTATCCTTGTCTAGAATAACTTTGAGTACAAGGCGTAGGCCCCATATACTCAAAGTATTCACCTTAGTTCATAGAATTTAGTACAGTTCTAATAAAGACTTTCTTTTCAGAATAAAAGCAAACTCACCTCATCAAACTTATTTTTTCCTTTGGGCATCATTTTTCTTTTAAAACCTTTTCATAAAGGAAGTGTTACTTTCGTTCTACCGTGAATGAAGCTTAAGCCTCCATGTGTGAGTATACAAGCAATGTTTAACTACTAGAGTGCGATCCAAGCTTGTCCATTCTATCGCAAACAAACAAACGCTTAAAGTCTTCCATGCTCGAGCATACAAGCAAGTTGATTGTAGAACGCGAATGTTAACATTGTTCACTAAAAACAACCAACGCATCCGTCTTAGTTCCACAAACTATGGAGCTCTGACTTTCTCATTGCACAATGAGAATACGTAGGCACGAGGACCCCAATCCTTGGTGAGCACCCTAATTATTAAAATATTTCCCCCCTTTCGTGAGTAATCTCTAGATAGTAACACTCGTTCTGGCAAAGAACAATCGAAACGGTTCCCGTTGAGTACAACAAATGAGAGGGATGCTAATACATTCCTCTTGCATAATTGACTTCCTTACCCTTTTTCTCTTCCTCCGAGTTTTATCGATGTTTTCCCTTTCCTTTGGGAATAAATTAAGTTCGATGGTGACTCTCCTGTATCTTTGAGCGTGTGATGCGCTCGAGTATATTCGCATAGCTTCATTCCTAAACACAGTTGGGTATTTTAGTTAATTTCTCTATCTCATTTGTGAGTTTCCTACCTACTACCATGGGTGTTGCGCAAGGTGATGCATTCTCCATGTTGAAGTTTTTTAGCATATTACCTATATATTTGGATTGTTTGAGATATATTCCACTAGCAATCTATGGACTTTTGTACCAAAAACATAATGCAACTTGCCCAGAATTTCAAAGAGAACACACAATCTAGTTTTTGATGAAACGCTTGAAGAAATTCAGAATTTCTCCCTATGACTATGATGTTATTCACATATACAAGGAGGAAAGTGACATAATTTTTACCTCTGAGAGTGAAAAGAGAGATGTCACTTTTAGTGTTTTGGAACCTCCAATTCACTAGTGTAGTTTTGAGACTCTCAAACCAAGCTCTTGGTGCTTGCTTCAATCCATAAATTGATTATGATAATTTACATATATGGTTGGGGTTGGTTGAATCTAAAAATCCATCTAATGGATGCATGAACAATGTATCCTTGAGGTGTCCATTGAGAAACGCATTTTTGATGTCTAGTTTCCGACCTCCCATTTGAGATGTACTACATTGAAGAGGATGATCCTGACTATATTAAACTTAAATATTGGGATGAATTTTTCTTCATAATTTAGCCCAACTATTTTTTGAAACCCCTTTGCAATTATGAAAGATTTTCTTTTCTCTATGGAGCCATTTGACTTATACTTATTTTAAACACCCATTTGGAATCAATTATGTTCTCTTGTTCTTGGAAGGATACTAGTTACAAAGTTTGGTTGATCATGAGGTCTTGGAGCTCCTTGTTTATAGATTCTTTCTATAGTTGTTTTAAGAGATATTCTTGGTTATTTTGGGTTTCATTTCATATGTTGAGGCTTCATCTAGTCGAATGTAGGAGACCTTAGGCTTGTGAATGCCTACATTGCTTCTAGTCTAATGACTATTAGTGCTTGTACATGGCTCATAAATATTATGTTGAACTGTGTCTGATACATCTTCATGGATTGTGTTGTTTTCTAAGGAGATGACTTAGTCTATAATGTCACTATTATGAAGATCCTCCACTTGATTTGTTGCTTCTTGTGTGCCATATGTGATTGTGTCAATTGGGATCATTTATTCAATATTTTATATAGTCATATCAGTATTAAGATTACCTGAAGTTGTCAAAGGAAAAGAGTCAGGTAAACAATTAGTCATTGTCTTCAAGGGGGATCTTATATTTAGAAATTCATCATGGAATGAAAAATGATCTTCATCAAAGATGAAATGTTCGGAGGTAAATATATTTCCATAAGATTTATTTCCCTTATACCCTTTTGTGAGAATTTTTATATCTAAGGAAGACGCACATAGTTGTCTAGAATTGAAGTTTGTGTTTGTTATAGGGTTTGCGACAGGGATAACAGACACGTCCAAGGGATTCAGAACCTTGTATCCAGTTTCCTTGTGTAATATTATTAACAAGGGTCTTTCATTTTAAGTACCTTGTGAAGGTAACTTATTTATGAGACGCACTGCAGTTGAGAAATCCTTTCACCAATAGTGTTGAGGCAGTTTAGCTTGAGTAAGTAGAGTTAGTCCAAACTCTGCAATATGCCTATGTTTTCTCTCACTCCTTACATTTTTATGATAGGTATATGGACATGATATTATAAATTTTATGCTTATTTCTATGGCAAGTTTTTGCACAAGCTTGTATTCACCACAACCATCATATTGGATTATTTTGATCCTTTTGTTAAATTAATTTTCTGTCATATTTTTAAACTAAGTGAAGGCTTGAATAGTGTCATACTTTAGTTTCAAGGGATAAAACTACATAAATATACTAAAATCATCAATGAAATGCATATAGTATTTAAAACTAGACGTGCATATAATTCTTTTGCTTTCTCAATTCTAGCCTTACAACAAAACTCCTTTCTCAACTCTATCCTTACAAAAAAAAAAGCAAGTTCAATTTTTTTATTGGCAAAATAATAACCAACAAACATGGAAATAATAATCACATTGATGGTAGTTATGTTAAAATTTAATGACATAAATCAATATGACAACTAAGCATTAATAATTATTATAATGAAATTAAACTAAAATAATAAATTAAATATTAATTAATCAATCAATTTAATTATTTAAATTTAAATATTTTTGAAATAATTAGTTACTAAAGTAAGCAAGCAATTCAAATCATGTGTAAAAAAATAATTTAATTTCTTAAGTAAATTAAAATAAAACTACATTCATGTTTCTTAAAAAAGTAATTTGAACATAAGAAAATTATATGTTTTTAGTATAAGGATATTTCTTAAGTAAATTAAAAATTATATATGTTGCAAGGAAAGCATTGTGTTGTGCTTACTTGTCACCATCTACTGAGTTGCATGATCTTGAGTAAGATTTTCCAAACCTGAAAAAACATTATTGTTTGCTTGAGCAAAGTTGGCAGGTTGGCTTAGAAGTCACGCCTTTGTCTCTGCCTCATCTCCAACTTCCTGAGTCGGCGCCCCTAAGTTCACATTTGAGCTAGATTTTCTTTCCTTCCAGTTTCTTTTGTAGTCAGGTTTGTTGACATCATTGGCTGAGACATTGAGAGTTAGATTGTTGAGATTGTTGAGTTACTCAATCCTACTTTCAAAGCTCAATAGTTAAGATTGTAAATCAATAAAATTGAGATTCATTTGATCATAAAGTTTTACAACCATATGATTATACTCATATTATAACCCATTGAGAGTTCGTATGATTAGATCTTAGTTAGGAATGGAATTTCTGGCAAGATTGAGCTTAGCTGTAAGATTTTTCATCTTGGTCGGATAGTCTTGTATTTTTATTTCATCTTTCCTTGTAATTTGAAATTATGATTTCAAGTAGTTGATTAGAGACCTTCTTTGGAATCCTGTTGGACTTTGGGCCTCCTCCCAAATCTACTTTGAATTTTTAGTGTAAAAATCATGTTGCAATATTTATTGTCATAGATTTATTTAGTCAACCAAGTAATTGTTGGTCATAAGCTTACCAATCCTCTCAAAGGAAGAATTTATTATTTTGCTTGAATCAGTATTTGTGATGAACTCATCATGATACTTCTTTGTCCCTAGCATGTATCCATCGAACCTACACGCTACAACCCTTGACTATAGGTGAGAACAAGGATTTCCATAATGGAAATTTGTCTCTTTTTAACTGGATATAAATTGAGGATGGAAGATCACCTTTATTGGTTTTGCTAGAGGATGCCATGAATGAGGTTTTGGATCAAGAGCCTTTAGGAAATTAACGCTATGATTATGTATTAGAATTAGAGTTTGACCTAACTCATCCCTACAAAACATACTTGTAAGGTGAGGGGTGTCACTCTATATAAAGTATTTCTAAGCTCTATCTCTAACCAATGTGAGATTTGAGATTTTCTCAATACACCCCCTCACGATCAACACTATTGGGCTTGGTGCATGGATATAAACGATGGGTAACCCATGATCCGATTGATAGGCTTTGATACCATACTTAGAAAAATTAGAGTTATATAAGTTTGTGATTATTTCCATTGATAAAAAATGTTCACATATATACAAGTGTGTTGAACTAATCACACTCCTAAGATTGCGCTTGTATAAAATACTAGTCATTAATTATAGAAACCAATAATTTTATGATATAATGAATTGTAATTACACTTAATGTACATGATATGAAAAACATGATTTGAGTATTAAGGGATTATGCCTAATTGTGCTTTGATTTTTTACTTACTAAAAGTACAAATGTTTGACAACCCTTAGTGGATAAGGGTTGTTAGAGACTTTAAAAAGATTATTTATTTATTTGTCTGTCTGCATTGTCTGGCTTGATTTTTAAAGTGTTTCATCTGATTTGGCTTTTTCTACTTTGTATGGCTTGTATGGTTTAATTGTAGGTAACATGACTGACAACAAGATTTATTGAGCCTCGAAAAAGTGTCCCAACATGCACCTTTTTGTAGGGAAAGAGTCCAACTCTCGCGACCAGCTGTCAATGCTAGTTCATTTGATGCAGAAGCATCAATTTCCCGGGTCTACGCATCTTCGGCTCCGTCTTCCTAGAGGAGGCAGGTGTGACCTCTTGATTCCCTAGAAGCTCCATCATCCCATGTTGATGCACCTGATGTCGATGCACCCGTTCCCGAGAAGTTTGGAGGAGGCTCATATGACTTATCACTGCCGCCTCTATATGCAGCCACACTGCTAGGCATGTGTAGGACAAAGAGGTAAATTTATTTGTATTTATTCTTCGAAACAAATGTGTTATAATATTTCAATTTTGAAGATAATTTATTTTTCTTCAGTACCATGATAGTTTAAAATGCATCAACCATGATCAGAAGATTATGAGGCTACACCAATCTGAGGAGTTATGGTTTCATGATATGATGCAACTATTTGGGTTATGAGATTTATGTATGATAGGTTATACTAATGTTAACCATGGTATGATGTCAATGTTCACTATAAGATGAAACTCTAAGACGTCATCTTTTCATCTTCCACATGGTGAGATGTCTATCACACTAGAAGATGTGTCATGCCTACTGCATCTTTCGGTCAAGGGAAGATTATTAAACCACTATAGAATTAACAAGGTTGATGCATTGGAGATGATGGTGGAGTATTTGTGAGATAATCCAGATTACGCCCTTAAAAAGATAGAAGACACCTGAGGCTGTTATGCTTGATTTGGATTCTTGGAAAGGTTGCATGCACACCAGCTAACTGCGGTAGAACAAGTCGATGATGATGATGAAAAGTTCATGTAACATAGAACATATGCATGTTATACTTGGTTGGCACGTCCATATTTGTGGAAAAGAGTGCCTATTACATGAATGTGGTTTACATCAGATACTTCATTGGGGGGCACTTGTTTGGTTTACCTGCACTCCAAGTTAGTTGAAGGTTGTAATTGGAAGACCATACAAATATATTTGCATCATTTACTATTTTGTACCATTTTCGTAACACTTGTTTTACGCCATCACTAATAATTCATATGTATCATTTTCAAGCATGGATCCTCCAATACTTCCCACACATCTCTGACTGGTCATATGTTGATGACTACACTATGGATATGCCATATGCTTGTGCATTTGTCCCGCTAAGAGGGAATCAGTTGACCCATCCCTTAAGAGTGTATCTTGATTGCACTGTAAATTATGATATACGCTTCCGACTGTAAGACCTACATCTTCAGACGTGTCACTTGGATGACATAGCCTTCTACTCTAGATGGTAGGCTTATAGGTCACATCTGATGTATCCATCCCTGTCTGAGCAAGTCATGTGTCAGTTTATGTATATACATGTTGTTCTAAGAGAACCCTTCGTGTCTGCTCCTCCCACTATGGCAAAGAAAGAAGTAAATGTCATGTATGATAATTTCCTTAATCATCTGGTACCGACTGAAACATGAGGTGTCATAGCTCTTAGAGAATGAAGTTGTGCATACGGCTAAGTCCAGTCGTATTTCAGAATGTCACATGCTTACATGACACCAAATGTTGAGGGAAAACCACCTAGGCTAACTCATTACGAGATATTAGAGGAGGAGTAGGCTAGGGAAGATCATATGTGTTGCCTACATGTTGTCGTATTATGGATCTTTTTGCAAAAGAGTATAGACATAGGAGACTTTCCAGGAGACACTTATGGGATGGCCATTGTAGACACCATTCTTACTGAGACATAACTAACATTGCAGTACATGTAGCGGTGAAGGAACAAAGGGGTTCAACATACGCAGTAGTATAATATTTGTATTAGGGATTGTGGATAATATTATCGTTATTTTGTTATTTGACAGTTTTATGGATCATGGATTGATTCATTTATATATGTTATTTTGATAGTATTATGGGTTCTACATTTTAATAGTATTACCGTTTGTTACTTTATTACTTTGACAGTATTATTAGGTAAGTGTATGGTTTGATTAATAAAAAAATTATTATAATAGTATAGTTATAATACATGATGTATTACATCCGTGTATTTTAAAAAAAAGTCAAAATTTATTACCTATAGAGCGAATAAGGAAGTTTATATCCATATTTTGCTATGAAGATGCATCTCCGAACAAAATTATGTCAAAATGACAGTGTCCAACTTAGGATTGGATGAGATGCATATATGATGAATACGAAAGTACATCTCCGAACAAAATTATGTCAAAATGACGGTGTCCAACTTATGATTGGATGAGATGCATATATGATGAATACAAAAGTGCATCTCCATCCTAAATTTTGACAAAAAGAGAGATGTCACCTGGGGTGGATCCATGTATATTGGAATGGGGCTCAAGCCCCCACAAAAGTTTTCAAATTCATTCAGAGTATTATATTATTATTTATTTAACCCCATTAAATTTAATTAAATTCATTAAATTACACTTATTCAACTACAATAAAATCATATTTTTATTTTTCAAACTTTTTCTACTCAATTTAACTTTCTTAAATAAATTAATTAAAACCTTAACACACTTTTCCTCCTTAATTTTTAGTCTTCTCCTTTCACTTTCGATTCACTTTCGATTAATTTTACTTTAATATTTAAAAGGGTAATGTTAACTTGTGCCCCAAAGGCATAAACAAGTTAAGAGATAAATATAAAAATAAAATCTTAAAAATTGTGTATTGAATTTATTAAAAATTTATAATTAATAACTTTATTTATTTTTTTAAAACGAATTTTCTATTTTGTGGGTTTCTTAACATGTGCCATTGGGACACAAGTTAACATTATCCTATTTAAAATTTTAATTTTTTTTAATTTAACTTTAACAAACAAGGCGTAAAATTATAGTTTTTGTCTTTTATTTCTTCAATAATTTTATTTTAATCCATTTTATTTTAATCTTTTAATTCTTCAACAATAGTACGTTTGGAAGATTTTATTTTTTGTTTCTTTGGGTTTTTATTAAAAACAATATTTATGTTTGTTGAAAAATTATTATGAATTTTGTGAAAAATGGATTACACAACCATATAAAAGATTAATTGGTAACTGATTATTGAGTTATTTTAGAATATGAAAATTAAAATTATATTTATATAATTTTCTTTTGTATTTTAAAAAATCATAAAAAATTCTTAAAACAAATATATAAAATATTTTTTTCTCCACTAAATAAAGTTTTTGCACCCGCCACTGAGTATGATTCATTTATGCATAAATAAATTTAATATATTGCATTTGATCTTGAAAATATATTTCAAATTTTAATGAGTATTTTAAGAATTTCATAGTGTTTCTCCCTCATAAAAAAATAACCGCCATGTCGATCGGACCGGCTTATTTCTTTTAATCGTTAGGCCAAATAGATGTGTTTAAAATAAATATTTTTAATAAATTAGTCTTCAAAAAGAATTTCTAACAATTTATTTCTTTTAATTTTTTATATTTTGATAAAGGCACATAATTTTTTTAAAGTATGATAAGAAATTAAAGTTGTTAAAACACATTTTTGTTCATATAGTCCAAAAGAGTCCCAGCCACATAAAATTGTTGATTAAGACAAAATTTGTTTTAAAAAAAATGATCTATTGGGAGTTGAGAATATGACAAAGAAAGAAACAAATCCCATGGGCAGAGGGCCATAAAGCTAGCATCCAATATTGTGTTTTTCAAGATAACCCTAAACCACATAAACACACACAGCCAAAATAACTGCTAGATTCTGAATTCTGAATTCTGAAACCATGTTTGCCACAAACAACACAACATAAGTAACTTAGTAAAAATAACAATACCATACATTGGATCCCTCCATGGAGACACAAATCCACTTCAACAACAACAACACATGTACACAACATTTAGAACAATTCAACCAAATCTCACACAAAATATGAATCAACATTATTATTACCGCCCTTAGATTCAATTATAACGGTCCCACCCATTATTGAAATCCAACCTCAAATCAACCATCTGCAAAATCAAATGCAAGTTAGTGTCTTCTATGTGTTTGTATTAATGCTTCAAAGAGAATAGAGTTTTAAGAGAAACCGTTTCATTTAATTACCTCTGTGGTTTGTGGAACTGAAAGTTGTGAAATCATGAGATGATGTTGGAATGGAAATTGAAAGCTGAGTGGTGGATGATTTATCATCCAAATCAAGCCATGAGTTTCTGCTGCTTTTCGGTGGCCATTCATCGAAAAAACGATGAAAAATCTTCTGAGGTTCTTCCTTCCCATCTTTCATGAATGTTTCTTCACTACCTGAGATGTAACAGCTTTGATCTTGCTGTGCTTGTTTTGAGTTGTTGCTGTTGTTGCTGTTACTGTTGTTGTTGTTGTTGTTGATGTTGTCACTGAGGCTTTGAAGTTGCAAATAAGAGTACTCATTCTGATCATTGGATAAACCAGAGCAACTCCTCTGTTTTGAAGTGGAAGATGAG
Source organism: Lathyrus oleraceus (assembly GCF_024323335.1). NCBI lineage: Eukaryota > Viridiplantae > Streptophyta > Magnoliopsida > Fabales > Fabaceae > Lathyrus > Lathyrus oleraceus. Next base: position 36,798,172 of record NC_066582.1, read on the forward strand.
CTTATAGTAAGTGGTGTGAGTTGCCATTGATCATCCATAGATGAAGCTGATAAACTTCTTATAGTTCCAGATGGTTCAGTGAAGAAAGCATGCTCATCTACCTCCTCTCTCAGTCCATAAACATACCTGTTCCTTCAAAAATAATAACCAGAAAGAGAATCTCTCACAACACAGATACTTTACACTACATATATGAAAAGTGCTTTTGCCATAAACTGCTAATTAAGTGCTTATACAAACCTGCAATCAGTGTTGTTGTTATTGTGAGAGGAAGAACCAGAACTGTCAAGAAACATGGGAGCACTAGTGTTGATGTCTTGAAATGAGAAACTAGGCCTTGAAGATGGAGGGTTATTGTGGTAGAGGAAAGGGTGTTGAAGATGAGAAGAAGCATAAGAAGAGTTTTGTGGAGGATAATGGTAAGTAGTACTATCAGGATGAGAGGTTGGGGTGAGTGCTGCAGTGTTAATATCAGTATCAAGACTAGTGCTATTTTTAGTCATTGATAAGATTGATGAAGTAGCAACAGCAACAGCAGAAACAGAATCTGTGTTTGTTGTTTTCAAAACTTCCACAGGCTTTCTTGAACGGTTTTTACCTCTATGCATGTGTCTCTCACAGTACTTTGAATCTGGATATGCTTCTTTTGAACACCTCCATTTTTTTCCATCTGTTCTTCTACACCTCCCTGGCTCTGGGTCTATTTTTCTTCCTAATCCCATTGGCAAATAGTTCCACCCAACTGCATGCACACAAAACCCATTTTTGTGTCAAAGTCAAACAAAACTATTCATACACATAGATTCATAGGATAGTACTTACAGTGTTGAGACTGGTGAGGTGAGAGCCTTGTTGAGTCTAAGTAGCTTTTTTTGATAGTGAAGAGAAGATCAGGTGGAATGTTGATACCTGAAGCCATGTATTTGTAGATAAGAGCTTGATGTTCAAGCTCTTGCCATTGAGAAGGAGTAAAAGGATACCTGTTTCTTCCATTCATCATAAAAAAAAGGGGTAGAAAAGGAATCAAAGAAACAAAGCTTGTTCTTGCAGAAAAATAGAGTAGGAGTAAAAAGTATTATTGAGAGGAGGAGTTAGAGTGTGGAAGCTTGAGAGGAGAGTAGTAGAGTAGGTATATTTATTTGAGGGGCCATTGTGTTGCAGAATCTTGTGTACATGTATATGATAATATGAACTAATGGTTCTGATTACAGTGCTGCATGCTAATGCTATTTTTCTCTTTCTATTTTTTTCTCTGAGCTCTTATTATGACTGCACCTCCTCTGTTGCTGCTGCTTCTGCATCTCTGGCATCTCTTGTCTCTGACATATTTACGGAAATCCATAAAATAAAAGAGAGAGAGAGTGAGAGAGAAAGAGAGAGAAAAAAAAGTAAAGTTGGTAAAGACAAAAGAGGAAATAGTTATTATTAGTATTATTGTATAAGAAAACTAAATAAAGAGAGTTGGTAATGCCTCTGTCTCAGAAAGATTGTACGGTTGAAGCTTTTACTGCTACTAACTCATTTTACTTTTTCTGTTCCTTTACTTCACCCAGCCTCAGAACTCTGCTTCAGGACACACCCCACTTACAAAATTTGACCTTTTTCTCTTTCTGAGACTTGGAAAATGAGAGATGCAGTGCAGGTATCAAAAAATATCCTAAATTTCCCTTCTGTAAACATTTTTTTATTATAAAGTTACAGATTCAGGAATATTATTTTAACCAAAGTTATTTTTTAATGTCCTTTAATAATGGTTAGTGCTCTGTGACAATTATTCAGTGACATGGTAATAGAACTTGTGTTTACCCTTGAGATTGAAGATCATTCTTTTAACAGAAACACTGTAAATACCAAACTATAGCTAGAACTGTACTTGAAATGATACATCACATGGTTAAGTATACAATCTACCAGAAATGGCAGAAATTTGATGTTTGATGGTTTGAGTATCACAACTAATATAAATTAATTAATCAACATGAAATTGCAGAGAAAGCATGTGCCTACTAGTAAGAACCATTGTGACCAAATGTTTACTTTCTTAGCAATAGAATAATAACAGTGTAACAAAAAGCTGATCAATGTTGTTAGAGTAGCCAAACGAATGAATAGGGACTAAGTTAAAAACCAATTCAATTCAAGCAGAGTCTACAGGGGTAAAGGAGTAAATGAGAGCATAGACTGGCAGGACTATTTATGCTGTTTGGTTGCATTGAAACCTTTGTGCTATTATTGCATAGTATGTTTGTCAGTGTAGTTATTGTACACTCTTTTAGTAGCACAATTTTCATTGCTTAGAAGATCCATTTATCAAATCATATATATTTTACCTTTGTACTTGCACAACACCTTACTTCATCTGACCATAAATGTGTGTATATCTGTGTTTTATTTTTTCATACGTGAACATATATCATTAAATTTTACATTATATCATATCTTAATTTAATTTTACATTATAATTTTTGTTTTAACATTATGAGATTTAAGACAATGCATTAAAATTAATTTACATTGACTATAGATTACAATTTGCAAACAAAATAGAAAATTACATAACTGTTTTTAATTAAAAAGTATCGAATATGATTAAAGGGGTGTGGTTAAATATCAATGTAAAACAACTTTACATGACAATACATAATCTATAATTTTATTGTTTTTAAAAACTATATACTACTATGTGTCTGATGAAACTACTCAGTGTAGATTTGTAATCAACTGAGGTGTACAAATAAAACAATCCAATCAATTTTAATAATTGTTATAAAACTAAATAAAATAATATAGAGATCAAAAGAGAGGAAGAGAAGAAAGAATATAATATTATATTATCTTCTTTAAAAATATACTTTACATTGCAAACACTGCAAAGTGGATATTATTTATAGAAACTAAGGTTGATGAAAACTTACAATTATTAATAGGAAATAGGAAGATGAAAAGAAGAATAAGGATGAACATCTACTTTTATTTTTATTCATAACACTCTCCCTTGGATGTCCATTGAGGATATGTCTCGTTAAAACCTTACTAAAAAAAATTCAATGGAAAAAAATCTAGTGAAAGAAAAAGAGTACAATATCCTGTCATTTCTCCCCATCAGATGAACGATCATTTCTTCGATGAAGACCAATCTTTTGTACTAGTTGACTAAAAATTCTATTTGGAAATAACTTTGTGAAAATGTCTGCAAGATTATCACATGAACAAATTTGTTGGATGCTTATATCACCACTCTTTTGAAGATCATGAGTAAAAAAGAACTTTGGAGAAATGTGATTTGTCTGGTCTCCTTTAATGTAACCATCTTTCAATTGAGCGATGTATGCAGTATTATCTTCATATATGGTCGTTGTATTTGATTTTTCAGAAGATAAACCACAAGTATTTTGTATGTGTTGAATTAAGGATCTCAACCAAACGCATTATCGACTTGCCTCATGTAATGCTAAAAGTTCTGCATGATTAGATGATGTTGCTGCTATGGTTTATTTCACCGATCTCCATGAAATAGTTGTATCCCCACATGTAAACAAATAACTTGTTTGTGATCTACCATTATGAGGATCTGACAAGTAACCTACATCTGCATAACCTGTTAATTTGAATCTGGATACTTTGGTATAAAACAAACCCATGTCTATTGTACCTATAAGGTAACGAAGTATATGTTTGACTACGTTCCAATGTCTTCGTATAGATGAAGAAATGTATCTTGCTAATAGATTGACATCAAATGATATATCAGGATGTGTATAGTTAGCAAGGTACATTAATGCTCCAATTACACCGAGATATGGTACTTCATGACCAAGCAATTCTTCATCCTTTTCTTGAGGTCTGAAAGGATCCTTCTCCATATCTAATGATCTAACAACCATTGGAGTATACAACAGGTGACATTTGTCCATATATAAGCGTTTTAACACCTTTTCTATTTAGCCTTCTTGATGAACAAATATTTCTTTGTCCAAATTTTCAATTTGCAAACCTAGACATAATTTTGTCTTTCCTATGTCCTTCATCTCAAACTCTTTCTTTAAACAATTCATAGCTTTTGGAAGTTCTTTGGGAGTTCCAATAATATTTATGTCATCCACATAGACAACTATTATTGCAAATTCCTTTCCTGATCTTTTTATAAAAATACAAGGGCAAATGAAGTTATTTGTATATCCATCTCTAAGCAAATATTCACTGAGACGATTATACCATATTTGTCCCGATTGTTTCAGCCTATAGAGAGACTTGTTCAATCTTATGAAGTAGTTTTCTCAAGATTCAGAGTTGTATGCATTTGGTATATTGAACCCTTCAGGGAGTTTCATGTAAATTTCACTATCAATTAAACCATACAAATAAGCTGTTACAACATCCATCATGTGCAAATTAAGCTCTTCATGTGCTACAAGGCTTATTAGATATCGAAAAGTGCTTGCATCCATTACAGGTGAATATGTCTCATCAAAATCAATTTCAGGTTTTTGCGGAAGTCCTTGAGCGACAAGTCGAACTTTGTATCTCACAATTTCATTTTTTTCATTTTGTTTTCATATGAAAACCCATTTGTATCCAACTGGATTCACACTTTGAGGTATTCAGACTACATGTCCAAAAACTTGTCTTTTGTAGAGTGAGTTTAATTCTACTTCAATTGCATCTTTCCATTTTGGCCAGTCCTCACTTTGTCTACAAATTTTGATAGACGTTGTTTCCTGATCTTCTTTTCCATTTATCTCATTTAGCGCTATATTGTATATAAAAACATCATCAATGTCAACTTCGTTTTGGTTCCATTGTATTCTATTTTGGATATAATTTATCGAGATCTCTTTATTTTCATGAGTTCCAAGTACCTGATCAATATCTTCTATAGATGAAATGTTCATTATGTTTGAAGGTTCTTTTAGATTTTCTATATCCTCACTTGGGTCATCTTTATTCTTAGCTTCCTTTCTTATTAGAGTATTTTCATCTTTGGAACCGACTGGTCTACCACGTTTCAGACGTGGTTGAGACTCACTGGATTGTCCAACAGGGATATCAATTTTTATTGGAGCATTTTCAATTGGTATATATATGATTTAGTCACACCTTTTGGATCAGTGAATGCATTTGGTAATTGATTTGCTAAGTTTTACAGTTGAATTATCTTTTGAACTTCTAGTTCACATTGTTTTGTTCGAGGTTCAAGATGAGATAATGATAATTCATTCCAACTTATATCTTTTTCCATCTTCTTATTCTCTCCTCCTAATGATGGAAAATTTGATTCATCAAAATGATAATCAGCAAAACGAGAAGTGAATAAATCTCATGTTGTTGGTTCAAGGTACTTTACAATAGATGAAGATTCATATCCAACATATATTCCCATTCTCCTTGGAGGAACCATCTTATTGCACTATGGTAGAGAAATTGGAACATACACTGCATATTCAAAAATAATTAGATGGGAAATATTAGATTTTTTACCAAAAACTAATTGTAAAGGGGAAAAGGTGTGGTAACTCGTTGGCCTGATGTGAATCAATGTTGCAGCATGCAAAATTGCATGTCCCCAAGCAGAAACTAGGAGTTTGCTTATCATAATAAGTGGTCTAGCAATTAATTTTATTTGTTTAATAAATGATTATGCAAGTCCATTTTGTGTATGAACATGTGCTACTGGGTGTTCGATGTCAATTCCAATAGACATACAATACTCATTAAATGCTTGAGATGAAAATTTTGCAGTATTATCAAGACATATTTTCTTGACAGGATAATCGGGGAAATAAGCTCTTATTCGAATTAGTTGAGTTAGCAATCTCGCAAATGCCTGGTTGCGAGTTGACAACAAACAAACATGTGACCATCTAGTTGATGCATCAATTAAAACCATAAAATATCTAAATGATCCATATGATGGGTGTATTGGCCCACAAATATCACCATGTATGCACTCTAAAAAATTGATAGATTCATTTCCAATTTTTGTTAGTGTGTAAGAATTATCAACTTCCCTTGCGAGCAAGAGCTGCATGAGAACTTATTTGATTGAATAATTTCCCTACTCATTAATTGATGACCCCATGAATTTTCAATTATTTTTCGCATCATTATATAACCGGGATGACTCAACCGGTCATGCCAAATTAGAAATTTATCATTATTTGTAAACTTCTGGTTTACAGTTGTATGTGCTTTAATTGTACTAATATAAATGTAGTACAAGCCAGATGATAAAGCCGATAGCTTTTCCATTACACATTTTGTGTCCGAATTGTGTTTACTTTAACAAAAAAAATCCCAACTTCCTTCCTTATGAGAAACAAAAAAATTCTTGCTCCATCTTAAACGAAAAATAGCAAATAGAGCGTTACAAGTTCTTTAGGAACTATACAATATTATTTTGCTATCCTCCATCAATGTTATTCAAGTATACAATAATACTGAAGTAATAAAAAGGTTATCGAACCATAATGATCAAGTATTCGAGTATCGAATTCTACCCTATCATTGTGTAGCTAAAGCGATCAAAATTAGATTTGAGTTTAAATAAATAATTTTAACTGATAAAAATTATAATAAAAAACAGGTCCTAGGGTACATGGTTTTTGCACGTGAGACACTTTTAGTGAGGAGAGAAAGAATGAAAGAGAATGAAAATAAGGATTGATAATATTGAATTATGATTATACAAACTGAATTATAAAATATGCTTATCTATATACAACTAACTTATATACTAAGTAACAAACCCTAAACCCTAAGTAAAGTTGGGCTTGGGCTACATAACTTGGATTATATCACAACATACCCCCTATAATCCAAGTTGTGTAGCCCAAGCCCAAAGTTAATTAGGGTTTATGGTTTATTACTTAGTATACAAGTTATTTGTATATAAATAGACATATTTTATAATTCAGTTTGTACAATCATAATTCAATAATATCAATCCTTAATTTCATTCTCTCTCATTCTTTCTCTCCTCACTAAAAGTGCCTCACGCGCTAACAAATTGGTATCAGATCCTGATTAGATTCTTGATCGTGTTTTTAAGAATCACACGTCATGATTGTGTTTCGGAGATCGTGGATTGTTAATCAATCGCTGCAAAGATGAATGGTACTGATGATATTCCAATCTTCCAATTCTTGACGATAAAATTGGAACCGATGGAGCAAGCAGATGAAGTATTTGTTCAGCTTTCATGAAACCCTAAACCCTAAACCCTAACTAACTTTGGGTTTAGGCTACACAACTTGGATTATATCACACCAATTTTATTATGAGAAACGAACCAATGTTATAGAAAATAGAGAAAATTGGACTACACCTACTTTCGTTAGTGTATTGTCTTGTCTTAGACAAATAATTTGTCCATTTTCATCGGCCTAGATTATTTGTTAAGATTGATTTCGCGCAACTATGAAGATGGTGTTTTCTCAACTGCGTTCGAGACACTTTCATCGTCTCGTGCTTAGTTGTCTAGCATTCTACTTCCGAGTACCGAAACATACCCTTTTAGTGTATGATTGGTACCTTCATCTTTACTTTCGTAAATGATATTTGCGATAAAAACTTAGAATTCTAGAATAAATTTTAAATTTGTTTCTTGTAATAAAAAGATAGAGGGTTCACTTGAAGTCTGTCATGAGACAATCCTCATGGACCTTAGTCCTTAGGGAACTACTCACACATGTTTAAAGGTAAAAGAAATAAAACATTTGCATACCTGATGATAGAAAATAATAATGACAATGCTAAGTAAATAAAATTCTGTATTGAAAACGAGAAAGACTTGAATAAAACAACTCTTATGGAGTCTTAAGTACAACACTTGACAGAAACAAAGTTGCAAAGAAATTAGACTTAGTAAAATTAAAGCTAGGGCATAAGATGTGTTTTTCTCCTATGAATCCTATGCCTTTTATTAGCTTTCTATCATGAATATCAACATAATTTTGTATAATGATCAACCAAGAAAATTTCCTTGGGGACTTGGTACAGTTGGGAAGTGAAAAGGGCATAAAAACATTATGAAATTGCAAAAGTGCATAGTTGGAACTGAGATCAACACGTGTGGTGTTGGTGGAAACGGGGGGTAGTGTTGTGCAACACTGTATGTGTTGATTAACATTGATGGGTGGTGTTACTGTCTAGAGTTTCTACGAGTAAGATACTGGTGGTCAACACGGGTGGTGTTGATAGACACGACCCACCCTTGTTGGAGGCTGGAAACTTGTAATGGACTATTATTTTCATATGTATTATCTGATGTATTTACTTGTGTTTTGTCCCAGAAGGTCCATATCACCTGAAAAGTAGAGAAAGCACACAAAAATGCATAAAAGTAGAGAAAAACAAGGATTTAAACGGATAAAAGCAAATGAAAAAAAACTAACAAACCGGTGCAAAAACCGCTTATCAAACTCCCCCAAATTTAAAATGTTGCTTGTCCCTAAGCAACTTGTCTTGCATAAACATAATTCATATAAAGTGAACCTACAGGTAAAAGCTCATGAAAATAAAACCAACAGTACTCATATGTGAACCTTTGTTTAGATCGGCTAAGGATCAATTCTCCCTGTACTAGTTTGACACCAAAGGAACTATAAGAAGAAAAATCGTAAAAACATGGACCAAAATCTCTCTCCTTAAATACCAATTCAAATATGGCTTTGTACCTAAGTTTATTCGTTCAATTTACTTTTCATTTCATTCAGAACAATCAAATTAACGCAATAAGAAAATGATAATCATCATATACACATGAGGCTAGTTGAGGATTTTTTTATTACTTGTCACTTATTCACAACACATGAGCGAACTAGTGTTTAGGATGGGCGACCTTTTGAGGGAGAACCCTACTAGCTGCTTTTTATTCACATAGATAATTTCACACATTTTTTTCTTTGGCATTAGGGATCAACCATTGTTGGGTTGAATAACCGGGTGAGGGTTACCCAACTAAGTAGGTGCAGATGCCTTTTACTGCTATTTTTTTTTACAATTTTTTTCGGTTTTATTTTTCCTCAATGAACCAAATATAGTATGTGAATCAAAGGTATGTCGTATTATTTTAAATAAACTACTTAGAAAATGCTTTTCATAAACTCGAAGTTTACAGTACAAAACGAGTTAAATCGACATCATATTCGGGAAACTTTGGGTGTTCAGACAATATCTATTTTATCAAAAATTTTAGGATCCTTAAACTTAACTTCTAATCCCTTGGATTCTATATAATTTCTCATTGGAATCATAATCAAAAAGGTTTTTTTTTTCAAAAAAAAATTCAAACGGTTCTAATTCGGGGAGAATTTAACAACGGTGTGTAAGAATAAGATTTGGTTATGCATATGGCCTTATGTTATGATGATAACAATACAGAGATTCATAAAGAACAATTTTGTACCTTAATGGTTTTGTTAAGTGTGAAACTACTAGATACAAGTTCTGACCCTGAAGAAGTGACATGTGATATCATCAGACTCTGACCTTAATGCAGTCTGACTCTGAGACGTGCGTTCTACAAAGATAATCAAGAATTGGATTTCTCTATTCAATGCTTTTGAACATTGCTCATCCAAAGCTTTAGTTTATGACTCTGACAAGAGAAGCCTCTGACGTAGTTAAGCTCTAAAGTCTTACGCTCAACAACTCAGATGAACTGTGTCAATAGACCTTGAAGACCAGGTTCTGATAAATTGGATCAAGACTCTGAATACCAAGGTTATGAAGACTCTCTCATACATACTTTGTTTCTTCTTCTATGCATGTTTCATCAACTCTCTATCTGAAGCCTCTGAATAATTGAAAATAAGATCAAAAAAATTTACGTGATATAATAGTACATAGTACAAGATCAATATTCTTTCCACTACACTGATTTTGTGGGGAAAGGACTGTACTATTATACCATTGTGTCTCCCTTTACAGACCATTATGCAGGGATACAACTACATTTTTGAATTCCATTTCTTCCCTCTAACAGATCTTTTCATTTCCTATATAAATGAGTCTCACAAGAATGGAAGAATGTCAACGCTAAGAGAATATCTTCTACGTGAACATTGGATACTATGAATAATTTGAGAGAAAGAAAAACAAACACACAAGGAACTTTTGTTAATACACTTTCATATAAAATAGTTTGTGTATAAATCTTTGTAATACATTTGTGTAATCTGCTTTCCTAGAAACAACTTTGTAACACACTTTGTTTGTCAACTTTTGAGTTGTATTTCCTTGAGAGACTAGGGTATAGTCAGAATTTCTCAATAAGACATTGACAGTTAGTCTTTGTGGTTGTAATCAAGTTTGATTATAGTATATTAAGTTCTTGTGATAAGGCGAAATCACCTTGGCGGGTGGACTGGAGGTAGATTCGTTAATAGAAAACTAGGATAAACATATTTGTGCTCATTATTTTTATTCTAAGTTCTCTCCTTGTTGTCTTGGGTAGCAAAATATTTTCATTCTAGAAACCTAATTCAACCCCCTCCCCCTTTCTTGTGTTCCTATTACCTTGAATTGGCATCGGAGCTCCGGTTCTGGTATCGATTGTTTATCAAACATTTCACTATGTTAGATAAAGATCCTATTTTTTTTAAGCACAATGGTAGGAATCCCTCCACCAGCTGCACCTGTTGTTAACAACGACAAAGATCACTATAGTGCCAAACCCCTAGTTTTTGGTGGAGAAAAATTTGATTATTAGAAAGACAGAATTAAAAGTTTCTTTCTTGGTCATGATGTGGATCTATGGGATATGGTAGTTGATGGGTACACTCATCCTATTGATAATAGTGGTAACAAGTTAGAAAGAAGAGTGACAACTGATCAATAAAAGAAATATTACAAGAATAATCATAAAGCTATAACCATTCTGTTGAATACTATATCATTATTCTGAGTATGAGAAGATCACAAATAGAGAAATAATTATTCTGATAATCTTCATAACATGATCTGTAAAGAGTAACCTTTGTCCAGAGCCTTTAGTCATGCAACTAGAGTTTGAAACCTTGATAACATGTTCTCAATTGTTTCATCATCCTCCATTTTGAAGGCTTCACATTTATGTATCAAGGTAAAAACAAAAGCTCTTTATTCCCATTTCTTTTATGCACATACGCAAAAATGATTATTCTGTACAAAGACCCAAGTTCACTAAGAAATCTGGGAGAACTAACCAGAAAGGACCCAAAAAGATATGGGTGTCTAAGGATAAGATAATATATGTTACAGACATCCTTAGCAACACAGTTAAAACACTAGTCGTGGTACCTAGGCTCTAGGGGCTCACGACACATGACAAGAAGAAGACATATGTTCAAAGACTTAGAAATTAAGCTAGGTGGCTTTGTGGGTTTAGAGGGTAATCAGAAAGGGAATATTATAGGCTCCAAAATAGTTGGTAATAGTTCTCTCCCTTCTATTACTAATGTTTTATTAGCTGATCGACTAATGCATAATTTATTATCAATAAGTTAATTAAGTGACAATGGTTATGATATAATCTTTAATCAAATTTTTTGTAAAGTTGTTAGTCATAAAGATGGATCCTTTCTTTTCAATGGAAAGAGGAAAAATAAAATTTACAAAATTAGACTTTCTGATCTTAAGGATTAAAATGTTAAATGTCTCATGTCTGTTAATGAAGAGCAATGGATCTGGCATAGACGATTGGGCCATGTTAGCATGAGAAGAATTTCACAGGTAAATAAGCTTAATTTAGTTATAGGCCTTCCTAGTATGAAGTTTTCTTCAGATGCCTTTTGGGAAGCATGTCAGAAAGGCAAGTTTTCAAAAACTTCTTTCAAACCAAATAATGTTATTTCTACCACTAGGCCGTTGGAACTCTTGTACATTGACCTCTTTGGACCAGTTAAAATTACTTCTCTCAATGACAAGAAATATATTTTATTCATTGTTGATGACTACATCAGATGGACATGAGTTAAATTCTTAAGATAGAAGCATGACTCATATTTTGTGTTCTCTACCTTCTGTTCACAAGTGCGAAACGAGAAAGACTTTAGAATTATTAAATTCAGAAGTGATCATGATGGTGAATTTGAAAATAAATATTTTGATTTTTTTGATGAAAATGGTATTTCTCGTGATTTCTCCTTCCCTAGAACTCCATAATAAAATGGAGTTGTAGAGAGGAAGAATATGAATTTGCAAGAAATGGCCAGAACCGCGATCAATGAGAAAAACATGACGAAACACTTCTGGGCAGAGGCAGTTAACACAATGTGTTATATTCATAACAAGATCTCTATAAGTCCTATTCCGGGAAAGACTCCTTATGAATTATGGAAGAACAAAAAACCCAACATTTCTTATTTCCATCCTTTTGGATGTAACTGTTTTATTCTGAACACTAAAGACAGTTTGAACAAGTTTTATTCTAAGGCACAAAAATGTATAAAGTTAGGATACTCTGAACACTCTAAAGGCTATAGAGTATATAACACTGAGACATGAATTATTGAGGAATCAATTCATGTTAGATTTGATGACAAGCTTGACTCTAAAAAGTCAAAGCTAGTTAAGAAGTTTGCAGATCTAGAGATTACCTATTCAAGATCTGAAGGTAAAGAATCAAAAGCTAAAGAATTTGAGGCAAAAGACTTTGAAACTGTTCAACCAGAAGCTGCGGAAGCTCATACTCCTCTGAGGAAGCACATACAAGGATCTTCACTTTTTGAAGAGTTGATGTTGGGAGATAAAACAGAACCAGTCATAACTAGATCCTAGTTCAAAGCATATGAAGAGACGCTTCTGGGTTTGGTGTCCCTCATAAAACCTGCATTTATTGTTGAAGCACTTATGGACACTGAGTGGATTCTGGAAATGCAAGAAGAGTTAAACCAAATCTCCAGACCCAAAGGAATTCATGTCATTGGGACAAATTAGGGCTTCATAAACAAACTGAATTAGAAAGGAGAAGTGGTAAGGAATAAGGCCCGACTGGTGGCACAAGGTTATAGTCAACAATAGGGGATTGACTGTATTGAGACCTTTGCACCAGTTTCCAGGTTAAAGTCTATCCTCCTCTTAATTTCTTCAGTTGTTAATCATAATATAATTTTATATCATATGGATGTTAAAAGTGCATTTTAGAATGGTTACGTAACTGAAGAAGTGTATGTACACCAACCTTCTGGTTTTGAAAATCACAAAAATCCAGATTTTATTTTCAAACTCAAGAAATCTTTGTATGGTGTGAAACAAACTCCTAAACCATGGTATGAAAGACTAATTAACTTTATTTTTGAAAAATATTTTACCAGAGGAAAGGTTGATACTACTCTATTATGTAAAACATTCAAAAATGATATTATATTTGTTCAAATTTATGTGGATGATATCATATTTGGTTCTAGTAATGCTTCCTTGTGCAAGGAGTTTGCTAAGTCAATGCATGCAGAGTTTGAGATGAGTTTTATGGGAGAACTCAATTTATTTATGAGTATCCAAATTTTATAAGGAACATATATCCATAAGAGGAAATATACCAAAGAACTTCTGAAGAAGTTTGACATGTCAGACTGCAAGCCATATAAAACTCCAACGCATTTTCCTTGTATTCTGGAGAAGGATGAGGTAAGCAATGAAGTAGGGAAAAAGGTATTCAGAGGTACGATAAATTATCTCTTAAACTTAACTGCTTATAGACCTGACATTTTATTCAATGTCTGTTTATGTGCTCGCTTCCAATAAGATCCTAGAGAGTCCCACTTAACAGATATTAAGAGGATCTTTAGGTATCTGAAAGGTACTACTAACCTTGGCTTGTGTTATTGAAAATCAAAATAGTACAAGCTAGTAGGTTACTGTGGTGCTGATTATGCTAGAGATAGTCTAGAAAGAAAAAGCCCTTCTGAAAGTTGTCAGTTTCTGGGGGAAAATTTGATCTCGTGGTGCAACAAGAGATAATCAACAATTGCACCATCAACAACTGAAGGTAAGTATATTGCAGCATCTGGATGCAACATTCAGATCCTCTAGATGAAAAATCAGCTAGAAGAGTTTCATATATATGAGAGTAACATTCCTATTCTTTCTGATAATACCTTATCTATTTGTTTATCCAAGAATCCCATTTTACATTCAAGAGCTAAGCATATTGAGATTAAACATCATCTTATACGAGACTATGTTCAGAAGGGAATTTTAAATTTTAAATTTATTGATACAGACCCTCAATGAGGTGATATCTTCATAAAACCCATTGCTGAGGATATATTTGTTTTCATTCTAAAGAATTTGAAAATGGACTTATGTCCAGAATGAAAAAGATGTATATCTCAAAATGTTTAAATTTTCAGAATGATTAAATGAGACTCTGAGATTCATGGTTATGAATAGTGAGTCTTCTAAAATGAGAAAGTTTCCTATATCAGAAGTATCCAGTCATAACCTCTTTCTAAAAAGTTTTGCCTTCTGCATTCTGAAAAGTTGTTATATTAACCAGTTGTCAATCACACATAAGTGTGTGTTCAGATTAAAGACAAGTGTCTTATACTGAAACACTATAAAGATTGAGTGATAAATCAGGACAAGAGATTTCTTGGAAATAGGTCAAATCTCTCTACGCCTTCCCCTTTGTCAGATTTGTTTCACTATTCTTTTAATTGTCATCATTGCAAAACATATTTATAAACCCACTTCACTCACTATTCACACACTAACGCTACTAATTATCCCACACTTTCAACCAAAGTTCTCTACAACCCTAAAACCTTTTCTTTGTCGTGACTGATATCTATCAAGAATAAGCTACTCAATATTCATAGTAACAAGAACAACAATCTTCACAGCACAAGAACAACCATCTTCACAGTGAAAACAACAACAATCATCTCAACAACAAGAATGAAATTTTGGTATCAGATATGAGATGTCGAAGGTAATGTCACGACACTAATATCTGAACAACAACTAAAATATAAACAGGATAAAAGACAAAGAAACAATAGAACAAGTGACACAAGCATTTGTTAACCCAGTTCGGTGCAAACTCGCCTACATCTGGGGGATACTAAGCCAGGAAGGAAATCCACTAAATAGAATTAGTTCAAAGATCTCAGTAAACAACTTCAAGTTACAGTCTTTTCACCTAATCTCTACCCGTGTGACTTCTATCTAAGAACTCTTAGATATGAGACCCTACTCACCCCCCCCCTCAATCACAACAGTGATATAGAAACAAATATTACAAAGAAAAAAGACACTCTTCAAGAACACATACTTGATCTTGCTTAAAAGCTTCAACCAAGTAAACACACACTCATGCTTCAAAGCTTAGAGTGGACAAATTACAACACAAAAGTCAGTCAAATTCAATCATCAATAATATGAATGAATGGCTCACAATACACAAGCTCACACAAGACTAAAACCTTGAAACTCTCTCACTATTTCGTTCGTTTCTTGTGTGTTAAAACCAGGTTTTACATGGCATTTAAATAAAAGATTTTGGAAGGGCCTGGGCATCATAAATCCCTAAATCTATTTTCCTTGCGTATCTTCATAAAACCCTAAATAAAAGATGAACTTTCCTGCAATTGTATTCAAGTATTTGGGGGAGTTGGTCAAGGAGACCAGAAATGATGGTACTAAATCCAGAAAGTGGATTCCTCTAGGAAGCCTCATTTTTGATGTGCTTGTTGAGAGCAATCTGGTAGAGACTATGCAAGAGCTGAATATGACTAAGGAGATAGTCATAGACGTAGGCAAAGTCTTCAATGGAATACATATGAAGAATATGTCTCTGATATCTGATGTTACTAATGCCTCAGAAGTTCTGGATAAGGATGTAGTATCCTCCAATAGGATACTCATTGATGACTATCCAATCTTCCCCAAAGTGGATCCTCCTGAAATCCTAGAAGCTTACATTTCTAACTTCTTAGCCTCAGGTATCACACCTGATTTTATTCTTATGATGAACTTCCAGATGCTCCTTATGAACTTTCTCTCAAAAGGAAAAGGAAAGCATCTAAGAAGGCTGGTGAATGACCTTCTGGAACTACAAAGGTGGCTAATACTTCTGCAGCTATGAGAAGGCCTTTCGGAACAATACTTGAAGCTGAAGGTGAAGGATATGAGAATAGTGAGATAGCTAAAGAATCTCCTGTTCAGAATCAACCTTCTAGTATGTCTCCTTTAGTTGAGACATCTTTTCCTTATGATCAAATAAGTAACACTTCATATTCATTCACCCTTCTTCAACCTACCCCACATATACCGTATGTAAATATACCATTTGGAACTATCTCTACCTCTAAGAAAAAACAACCATTTGAACCATCCTAACCATCTTTAACCATTATTTCTGAACAACCACAAATTCCTAAAACACTCATCTCACAACTTCAATCACAACCACTGAACCTATACAACCATTGATACACCCTCTAAACACCCCACTGATACACCCTTTAAGCATCCTACTGATACACCCACTGAACCTATACAACTAGATATTTTTGAACCAATCTCCTCACAATCTGAACCATCACAACCTGAAAATTCCCCTCTTAAAATCTCCATTCCATTCATACATCCTTTCAAATTGTCATTCATGAAATTCGTACCTTTCCTGATGCAACACCTTCACCAACAACACCACCACTTCAACCAAATGTCATTAATACCCATATCATTGACACCTTCATGGAACATATCTGAAACAATTCCCCCTGTACTAATGACTCCTCAGATAAGACCATTATTGTGTCATCTGACTCTGAGGATCAAGATGTACCTGACCCAAACTTTCTCAGAACCTAAGTCACCTTCAACATACCTACACCAAGTTAATTAGTGTTACAATTTGAGGCTAAAGAAAATGATCATCTTTGCTCTCTCACGCAAGCTTGAACTAATTGTGTCAATCCTCCTAAGAGTGATATTATTTATAATGATTTCAGAAGGCAAGTCATTTCTCGCTCTAGGAAACTGAGAGAAATTTGTTATGAATATGCTCAGAAGAAATTCCATGAATAACTTTATGGTATCATGGAACCTTTTCTAGAGTTGATCAACCCAAAATTGCTCACTGCACCAGAAGCTGATATGGCCATGGTTGTTTATGAAAAAGAGGTTGAAACTGAACAAGCTGATACGACTCTGGTTGATCCTAAATTCACTTCTACTTATGAAGTTACTCTTCCTGAACAACAAGTTGTTTCTCAATTTGATATTGGATCTACCTCTAGAATGAAGCCTTCTGAATCTGAATCCATTCCTCTAGTGCTAAAGACTTTGGAAGAACTGAAGCAAGAGAATGAAGTTGTTAGGTCTCGTTTGGATAGACAAGGAAACATGTTCAAGGAACAAGCTCAGATCAACACCAAGATTGAAGGACTGCTTTAAGCGATTCTGTCAAGGCTGCCACCCCAACCTAAAACCAAAATATTTTTTATGTTGTTTCATGTTTCTGTTAAATACTTTTTTGTTATTGTGTGCTTCTCTGTATCTTTATCTTTTTAATATCAGTGTTATTTCCTTTTCTCGTTTCTATTTTGTTTCCTTTATCTTTTTTATAGACGACAAAAAGGGAGAAAAGTTGATATGATTTTGATATACTTATTTTCCTTTCTAAATCCCAAACATCTAACTCTGACATTTCTTCTTGACATCTGACTCTGATGATTCTGAATGATCTGGAAACTTTGAAAAAATCACCAATGTTACTAAGAATTTTTAATCAAGAATTTTTAGTTAACTAGGCTATCCATAACTTAGTTTTAGAAAGAAGAAACATATATATGAATTTCTAACCAGGCTCTGGTACAAGCCAAATTCTGATAAGGAATTAAGAAATTTTAACCAGGCTATTATGCTTCATCAAGCTCTGATTAAACCAAGCTTAAAAGATTAGCCAGACTCTAATAGAAGACATACAAGACGATTCTTGATAACCAGGCTTTCTGATACTAAGCAAATTATGATGCAAGGAATCGAGAAATTTGAATCTCGTACAGGGAAGTTCTTATTTTCATGCTGATTAAAATGTTTTATGTATTAAAATTATTGAGTCTTAAACTCAGGGGGTACTTGCAAACCTCACTCTGAAGATTTAAGTTGAGAAATAATGTTGATAGTATAAAACTTAGAGGGAGCTTACAAACCTCACTTTGACGTGTTTTTATATGATTAAACCAGGTAAAAATTGTTCATCAAAATATATGGTTTTGTCATCATCAAAAAGGGGGAGATTGTAAAAACAAGATTTGATTCTGCATCTAGCCTTATGTTTTGATTATAACAATACATAGATTCATAAATAACAATTTTGTACCCTAATGGTTTTGTTAAGTGTGCCGATACTAGATACAAGTTCTGACTCTAAAGAAGGGGCGTGTTATGTCATCAGACTTTTAACCTAGTGCACTATGACTTTGAGATGCGTGTTCCACAAAGATAATCAAGTTATGGATTCTCTACTCAACGCTCATGAATATCTCTTATCCTAAGCTTTATCTTATGACTCTGACAAGAGAAGCCTCTTGTCACGCAGCGAAAAATACTTGACCGTGTCACATGCTCGAAGATACAATAAAATCACCATCAAACTTTATTTATTCCCGAAGGAAATGGAAAATATAGATAAAACCCAGGGGAAGAGAAAACGGGTAAGGAAGTCGGTTATGCAGGGGGAATGTATTAGCACCCCTCACATCCGTTGTACTCAACGGGAACCATTTTGATTTTTCCTTACGCGAATGGGTGTTACTATCTAAAGGTTACTTGCAAATGACAAAAGGGGGAAAAGTTTAATATGTAGTGTACTTGTTGAGGATTGTAACCCTCGTGCCTACGTATTCTCATAGCGCAATGAGAAAATCAGAGCTCCGTACAAATTTTTTGGTTGCTTTAAGGGAACAATTATAATTGTATCCTAGAAGTGTGTAGAAGTTAGCTAATTTGATCCTAGTTCGGATGCCCTAATTCATCTAGGTATCTTGTGTGCCTTCCTTAGCAAGTTTCTTCAACAATTGTTCAAATATATATAAGGATACTTCATTTTACATCATCATAAGCATATATTATCCTCCATGAGCCCCAAAGAGCAAAGGAACTTCAAGTGTGCAAGTTGGTTCAACGAAGTTGGTCAGAAAAGTCAATTGGTCAAATTTAGGATTCCCTAGACCCTATCTCCTATAATGTATGTCATATGAAAATGATCCCAATATCAAAGTTACTATTTATGACATTCCAAACAACTTTCATGTTTACATAAAGAGCTAATGTTTCTTGGAAAGTCATTTTTATGGTGAAAGATTATAGGTCATTTTGTCTGTGCCCTAGATAGAAGGTCAACTTCCAAGAACCATAACTTCCTCAATTTTTATGATATGAAGATGATTCAAGTTTCATGATTAATTTCAAGATTTCTTATTAAACTTTACTTATTTTAGAAAGATCAAATTCTACTTGAAAGGTCATGTACCATGAGGAAACATTATAGGTCCATTTTGGTCCTCATCATTGAACAAACAATTTTCCTCAACTTCTAAAATCCATAACTCCATCATCCAAACTCCAAATTATGTCAAATTTATGATAAAATTTAAGATAATTGAAAGGGATATAACTTTGCAGAAGTAACCAAGTTCATTTGAAGCCCACATCAAAAGTTATTCAAGGTGGAAAGAGAGGTCATTTGACTTATAACTTTGAAAAATTTCTAAGTATGTTTGATACCACCAACTTCAAGGTCAGAATTCACCATGTTCCAAGCTTCATATTAAAAAAGTACCAACACTAAAGTTGTTCATTATATTTAGGGCTTTCCAAAAGGTCCAATATCACATCATTTGGGTGAAGAATAAAGGACTTGCGCATGAGTTATTTCCCTGGATGGTTTTGGCAAGATTCAAACTTCAAACATGGTACAGCTTTGCATGGCCTCATGTGATGACCTCAGTAGCATTTTGGCATGAATTTGAGTAGATTGAAATCATCATTTGGGCCTGAACACATGCCCATGCACCCATGCAACTTGAATTGCTTTTTTGGTTCAAACTTAAAAAGGGTGCAAACATCATCTCATGAGCCTATAAATACATTTCCATTGCCTCTAAATGGAGGAGGACCCTTGCCTAACTTGTGCCAATCAATACCATAGCCTCATTCTACATGATTCCTTGAAGATTTCTTTGAAGTCGAGTTTTTGTTCAACTCAAGATTGTGAACAAAAACTCCAAGGATTCATTGCCATTTTCCCTCCATTGAACTTCTGCAAGCAAGAGGAAGAGAAACCAAGTGGAATTGCATCAAGAATCAAAGTCAGAAGTTTCTCCTCAAAGGTGAACTTTCTCAAACTTCATCTCTTCGATTCTCCCTCAATTCTCAAGATTTGGACTTAATTTTGTGATGGCTGAAGTCCTACCAATGTAGGCAATGTTTCTAAGTTGCTTTGAGCTTGAATCGAAGCAATTCATATTGAAAACCTTAATTTTCATCTCCACTTTCCTGATTATACAATGAGAGATAGAATAAGTGGAGGTGATATTCGTGATCCTTGCATTTTCTCTTTAAATTGGTATATGATCCATCAATTTCTGGAGACTTTTGGTCTGACCAGTCCGGTGGCCTTCACCGGAGAAGATGACCGGAGCTAGGGCTCCGGTGGTGTTGTGGCGTGTCCCTCACCCTCAGATCTTGGATCCACATTTTAATATGGTCCTTTGGTTTTCATTACCAAGCGTGTGCACGCGTTGACTGAAGCAAATATGGAACGTACGCGTGTGGCCATCAGATCTGCCACCTCAATTAATGAGGGAGATCTGATTACCCTTATTTTTTCTGATTTGTTTTATTTTTTAAATTGATTTTTAATTAGCATTATCTTCCAAAATTCATTATAACTTCATTTTTAATCCAAAAGTTATGGGACCAACACCAAAAATTCACAAACATTCCCCTCTTCCCATTTTTTTATTTAAAATTAATTTTTGGATTAAGTTTGATATTTTTGATGAGTTTTGTGATTTTCAACTTGTTTTAATTAATTTTTAATTACTTCTGACTTTTCAGAAATACCAAAAAATTTAGTCAATAGTCCTTTGACCTTGCTTGACTTATGATAAATCCCTTGGCCATTTCTTTGGTGTTTATAAGGGGTTTTAGGTTTTTGACCTTTAGAAATTCATTTTCTTCATTTTAAAATTATTTTAAAAATTGTTTAATTAATTTAATGTCTTGTGGAGCTTTTGTTAGGACTTTGTGTTGACTACACTTCTGTTTGGCCTTGGTCTTGGTTGACTTAGACCTTGACTTGGTCAATACCATTGGATTTAGGGGGTTGGTGAGGTTTGAACTTAATCCCTCAAGATGAATGAATGGTATTGATCAAATGAGGTTCATCCCTTGATCAAGTTGGGGATTCATTCCATTTCATCTCTTCATCTTCATCTTATTTCTTCCCCTATCCTCTCATGGCCAATGACTTCTTATGGATCATGTGCTAGTTGATTCATCAATGACCTTGTTTCAGATGAATCACTATGAACTTGATTAAGATAATCCCATCCCCTCTTATTTTTGTGTGTGGTATGCTTTATGAGCTTGGCCTTGATACCTTGCCTCTAGCATGCATTAACACCAATAATTATTATTGACCAGCCTCAGATAGTTGTGACTTCTACATAAGTCCAATTACGATTGTTTAACATAGCGCTAAATTTATCCTAAAGGCAATAACATTTTTGTAAGTGAGATTGTAAGTCTCCCATTTCTCATGGTATTGTGTGAAAAATTTGTTCCTTTTTTAAATTTGTGAGAGCTAGTGGCATACTTATTGATTTTACCTAAATTGGAGCCCTTCTCATGAATGATGTATAGACTCATATCTTCATGCTTGTGCGTGGATTGTTGAGTGTTCTCCAAAAAATGACTAAAACATCTTTTCTTCTTCCACTAACATTCACTAACATCTCTTTATATTAACTTTATTTTTAGTGTAATTTACTTTATTGCAATTTAAATTCTTGCATTTTATCATTCATTGTCATTTACATCCATGCAAATTGTTTATGTTTCAGTTATTTTCACTTTGCTCACTTGAGTCATTGTATTTTGTGCTTGTGATATATTTGTGCTTGTGATCTTGTTTTGTTTGTGGTCTTAAGACCTTAAAACACTTAATAAAAATAAAACCCTAAAAAACACACTAGTAGACTGTTGGACCTCTGTTTGTGACTTGATTTGGACCTATGGACTTAGAGTAGGCAACATCTATGAGCTATGGAAAAACATGGCCAATGTCATTCATCTGACACAAGCTAGAGAGACTCCCTTGGGTTTATCTGATACATTCTTTCTCTGTGTCTAAGTTGTTATTTTGATCTTATTGTCACTATATAATGCTTTCTATTTAAGTATGTTTCAAGGGATTATTTCATCTGATACATATAAAAGACATTGAAGATTGCTTGCTTTGGAGTGCTAGCTTGGATGTTTGGTTATCTTTATTTGACACCATTGGGTTTCTTATTATTGCTTGGATGATTATGGCTTTGTTGCATGCTTGAAAATCCAAAGGAGATGGGGTTCTATACAATATTATTGTCTTATGGATGCTTCCCATGGGTTAGATCTTTTCAACTCTAAACTTTTAATCTTGTCTAGGATAGTCCCTTCATCTCAACCATTCTTCTTTAATTTCAAAATCTTCTTCTCATTTTCAAAACTTCTTTGCTTGTTGTTTTGAAACTTAGACTTGTTTTAATGAGTAGAAACCTTGGCCTTATACCATTGATTTTCAAACTATTTTCTTAATCAAACTTGTAAAGAACTTAATCATATTGACTTTATTTTCAAAAAGACAAAAAGGAACTAACAACCTCATCTAATCATTTTGGTCACTTTGTGCCTTTTATTCTTTAAACTTTTCAGAAAGGAAGCATTTAGATTTAACTTATCTTTGGTTGAGATGTAATTTTCCCATTCCATGATATGTTGAGTGTAAGACTTTCCATTTGTTAGAGGTTAATGGCATACTTATTGATTTTTATACAAGTTGGAGCCCTCCCTCTTAAATGTAACAAAACCCTCATTATCGATGGTTGTTTGGTTGAGTATTCTCCTATTGATAAATAAAGATCTTTAAGCTTTTATTAAAACCAATCCACCCACCTTTGAAATCTTTACCACGAACTACGATGTTTTTATCCCTCATTTATGTTGGTACGTAGGCATAAGACCAAAAGTCTTACCAAACACAAAATATAAATAATGAATTATTTTCTCATCCTCTCATTCTATTTTTAAGACAAACATATTTTTCAACCAAAACACTTACACACACAAAAGGGCTCCCTAGGAGTACCTAGGACACTTTGGGTGCTAATACATTCCCTCTGTGTAACCAACCCCCTTACCTGTAATCTCTGACATTTTATTAGTTTTGATTTGAAAACTTCTTATCTTTGGGTTTGTTCGTACTTTTTCCCTCTTCCTTTGGAAATAATAAAATCGCGGTGGTGGCTCTGGTTTTATTGACATTGAATTAACCAATAGCTAAATGGTCATGAATTTACCGCTACTGAAAAAAGTGGCGACTCTGCTTGGGAGTAGTCCCAAGTGGGTTTAGCCTACTTTTTGGGTGTATTATATTTTTTGGTTATTGATGTTTGTATGTTTGTATATATTGTATGTGTGATATTTTATGTTTGTTGTGCTTGGTGATCTCTATATGGTGAGATAAGTTCTATACCCGAACTTAAGTGAAATCTAAGATAGAAGGGTGGTATAGTCATGTTGGCTTTGATGGAGTTATTCCTGAAAGAGTTGACTTGAGATCCCCTATCCAATGGAGACCCCTTTGGAGTTACTGATGTCACACGAGTAAGTCGTGGATAGGCATTACTTTCTCTGACACGGGAGTCCGAGAAGCTGAGGACCGTAGAACATTTAACCCAACTTGGCCTATTTAGGACGTAGTGCAGAGACTGTTCAAGTGTAGACTTGATACACGATACTACACTCAGACGAGTTTCTCTTGAGAATACATGGGTTGATGAGTCAGTCATCCAAACCTATAGTATCCGATAGATGTGATCACGACTCTGGGAACTTTTTATAACATTCTCTACAGGTTTTATCCTTAGTACACTCCTTTGGGATGATTCTTAACCCGACTCCATGATCGTGACTCGCAACAAACCCTTTGATTCTTTGTTGATCCTATCAGTTACCATCAATATCAATGGATCTTAGGTGTTGATAGGGTGAAAACTCTAATCCACCAAAATGGATGATTGATCTTGATGATAAATTGATCCATCCCTTGACCTTTGTTTGTGTTTGCCTTGTGTGTGATTGTTGCATTCATGTATACTCGCACATCATAACATTCATCACAAAATTAAATTTCAAGGAACTAAGGTCGTGTTTGCAAATATTTTCAAACCATGGATTATGGATGAAGGAACACTAAGAAATCCTTTGCGGTTTTAGGTGTCCAGATTTGAAAGAGTTAAGGAAGCAAGCATCCTTTGTAGTTGATCCCGTGGATTTCAAAGGACGTCATGGGTTGTCTGTACTGTCTACCAAGGTTGTTGAAGGACTCTTGAGTGTGTTGGTTCAGTTCTATGATCCTCTCTACCGGTGCTTCACCTTTCCTGATTATCAACTTATGCCTATGTTGGAGGAGTATGCTTATCTCTTGGGTACACCCGTATCTGACAAGGTTCCTTTTAGTGGATTGGAAGAGATTCCAAAATCTTAAGTCATAGCCTATGCTCTTCATTTGAAGAAGTCTGAGATTGATGCAAATATGATGAAGAAAGGAGGTATCAGAGGTCTGACTTTTGAGTTTCTGATTGGAATAGCTACCACTTTTTCTCAAGCTGGTAGTATGTACACCTTCGAGGCTATCTTTGTATTGCTTATCTATGGTCTAGCATTGTTCCCTAACATTGATAACTTTGTCCATGTTAATTCCATTAGAATCTTCTTGATTGGGAATCCTGTTCTGACTCTGTTGGGTGACACGTACTTCTCTCTACATTAAAGAATTCTAAGGGTAGTGGAACCATTGTGTGTTTCATCCCTCTTCTACACAAATGGTTTATTTCGCATTTACCCCAGACACTAGTCTTCCTAGAGAACAAGCAATGTCTACGGTGGCACCAACGACTTATGTCTATCACTAATGATGATATTACTTGGTATAATTATGTGTAGGATGGATTGAAGATTATTGATAGTTGTGGTAAATTCTCTAATGTACCTCTCATTGGTACACAAGGAGGAATCAACTACAACCCTGCTTTGGCTCGTCGTCAACTTGGGTTCCCCTTGAAGGATAAGCCTAATAACGTTCAGTTAGAAGGTATGTTCTAACAAGAGGGTGAAGATCCCCAAAACATGAAGGGTAGGATGGCGCGTGCTTGGCATAATGTCCATAAGAAGGGAAGAGCCGAGCTTGGATCGTGCAATTGCGTAGCTTTGGAACCTTACAATAGTTGGGTGAAGAAGAGGTCCTTGGAGCTTAAGATGTCATAGCCTATGAGAGATCTATATCTATGGTTGCGGTTGAGCCATCAACTCTCCCCAACCAATATGTAGAGGAGTTGGAAGGCACACTAGCTAAGATGAAGCAAGAGAAGGACCTTTGGGAAGAACGGTTCCATGTTTTGAATGAAAGCAAGTGGAGTTGCAACTTGATTTGAAAGACAAGGATGCACTCATTAAGATCCTCGAAGTGCGCGAAGTTAAGAGAGAGAGAGAGAGTCGGGGGATTTATTTTCCTCTAGTATCCCTTAGTCTTCTGGTGCTTGGAAGAAGATCGTCGATCAACTCGTCATCGAGAAAGCTCATATGAAGACTGCCTACGAGTCATAGATCAGTCGCATTCGAAGGAAGTAAATGCCCTTAGCTAGTTCATTTGATGCAGTTGCTAGGGATCCTTAGGATTCTATTTTCCTTTTCTCTTGTATTTGGATTTTAGTTTCTGAAATTGTACTTAGTGTAATCCTTCCAATATTATGAATAAAAGTGAGATGTTATGGTCAATTCAAATTATTATTGTTGAAATATTTGCAAATAGGACCTTGTATGTTCCTTGAAAATAATAAAATCAAAAACATTGCATTCATGCATCATTTGCATCACAGGTTTCTTGCATTCTAGCCCTTCGGCCAGGTGTCTCATGATCTTCATCTTTGTATCAGTCAAGCTGACGCATCAGTACAACACTCACGTTAATCGTCAATGTAAGATGGATTAAATGGAATAAGAGAATCATGAACTCAAGGAAGAGGTTGCTATACTTACTGCTCTTATGGAATCTCTCATCGCAGCTCAGAGTCAAGCGACTCCAACTCCTGCAACTCCGCAACAACGGATAGTTATCTCCGAGATTACCTCAACGCTCATGCCTGTGGCTCCAGTCAACCAGCATGCGCACTCTATGTCTTCCAGATTCCCTTGGGGAATGCCTCCAAACTATGAGCCTGAAGGTTATGCTCCTACCATTGCTTCTATGCCTGCATCTCGCCCTGTCATGTCTACTCCTCCTCCTGTTATACATGTTATGCCTCGTGTTGAAGAGATTATCTATCATTCTGAACCGTCTGAAGGTCCAGATATGTATGAGAAGATGAATGAAATGAAGGGGCACCAGACCATCATCAAGGGGAACCAAGCCATGATATAGAGAACTGTTATCCGCATTATGCCTATCATCAAGGGGCACCAGGTAATGATATAGAGAACTATTATCTGCTGAAATATGAGGTTCAATGATTGGTGAGAAGTGGTATGGTGTCCTTTGAGGACCAAGCGCCGAATGTTAAAGCCAATTCGTTCCCTGCTCATGGTAAATCTTTTGTGATTATGGTGGACGATTGTCTTGGAGAGTACGGAGTTTTTGATGTCAGACGTATCCGCAGATCCTTGGTAGAGCTTCACAAGACTTTGTATCTAATTAGTGATTGTGAGCATGATCATGACAGTTGTATCATCTATAATGTCAGTCCACGTGGGTGTGTGATTGTGAAGAGAGATGTTCAAAATTTAGTGGATGAAGGTATGATTCACATCCGTTAAGCCAGATATCAGGATGACAACGTGAATGTGATTGTTCCCATTTTCAAAACTCCTGAGCGGGTGGTAATTCAGTTTGATAGTTATAAGAGCAATAGTAGATCAGTATCACCGTTAGTGATACGGTTGGCGGGCCCAATCCCGTACACATCTGATAAAGGTGTACCCTACAAGTATGATGCTACTATGATTAAAAATGGGCAAGAGGTTCCTCTTCCCATAGCTAATTCAATAGTAAGCATTGCTGATGTTGTCCAGGTGACCCGAAGCGGTCGAGTGTTCAGTCCAGTATTCCCGAAGGCTGGTGAGAATGTCGTAGTTGGAAAGAAGGCTAAGGTGGTTCCTTTGGTTGATCCTTTAATACTCCAACCCATCAGTATGGTGAATCTAGCAGTTTGAAGAGTAAGGATGATGATGATGAAGTACTTCGTTTGATTAAGAAGAGCGAGTTTAATATCGTGGAACAACTACTCCAGACACCCTCCAAGATTTCTATTTTGTCTCTGTTGATGAATTATGAAGCACACCGTGAGGCTTTGAAAAAAGTGCTTGAGCAAGCCTACATTGAACATGATGTTACGGTTGATCAGTTTTATCACATCGTTGCTAATGTTACTTCATGCAACAATTTGAGTTTTTGTGATGATGAGCTTCTAGAGGAAGGCAAGAATCATAATCTGGCTCTCCACATATTTATGAACTGTAAGGAGCATGCTTTATCCAACGTATTGGTAGACACTGGTTCATCTTTGAATGTTCTACCCACGTCTACTTTGGCTAGGCATCTTATCAGGGAGCACCCATGAGATATAGTGGTGTGATTATGAAGGCATTTGATGGTTCTCGTAAAACCTTCATTGGAGAAGTTGACCTCCCAATTAAGATTGGTCCGAGTGATTTCCAAATTACTTTCCAGGTAATGGATATCCACCCAACCTATAGTTTTTTATTGGGAAGGCCATGGATTCATGAGGCAGGTGCTGTCACATCGACTCTACATCAAAAGCTCAAATTTGTCAAGAATAGGCAGCTTGTTATTGTTGGAGGTGATAAGGCATTGTTGGTGAGCCACTTATCTTCTTTCACGTATGTTGAAGCCGAGGAAGAGTTTGGAACTTCATTCTAAGATTTTTCTGTGACCAATATGATCCAGAAGACTAGAGCATCCATGTCTTCTCTGAAAGATGCGCAAGAGATTGTTCAGGCTGGAGACATAGACAATTGGGGCAGTGTCGTGGAGGTGGTGGAGAACAAGAATCGGGCCGGTTTGGGATTCGAAAAAGGTCCATTCAAGAAAGAAGTCAAGGCTATATAACATATTTTCCATAGTGGAGGGTTCATTCACAAGGAAGAACAACACTCAGCTGCAATCATTCATGAAGATGAAGATGAAGAAGGAGACAATGCCAACTTCATAACACATGGACAAATTTGCAACAATTGGGTTGCTGTTGATGTTCCTGTTATAATTCATCAACCAAAGTAATATGTTTTATTGTTTAAAGAAAAATCCTTCTCCTATGCCTAAGGGAGAAGTGAAACATTGTCAAGTATTTTCAATTATCATCAATAAAATTCAATTTTATTCATCCACATTTATGTGTTTTTACTTTTTGTTTTTTTCTTCTTTTGAAAATGATAATAAAAAAAACATAAATAGCCAATAATATTTCCCATATGCATAATATTTGTTTTCACTTCATATTTCTAAAATCAAAATATTAAATCATTATGCAGGTTGATTCTCAAACCCATTGAAAATAATGACCCTACGCCCTCTCCGAACTTTGATTTCCCTATGTTCTAGGCTGAGGAAGAGAATGATGATGAAGACGTTTCTGATGAGTTATCTCGTTTGCTTGGGAACGAGGAAAGAACCATTCAGGCTCTTGAAGAACAAATTGAGTTAGTCAACTTGGGTTCCGAAGATGATATTAAAGAGGTCAAGATTGGGTTACAACTTCATCCAGAGGTTAAGAAGGGGTTGGTTGTGCTTCTCAGAAAATATTCTGATGTGTTTGCTTGGTCTTATTAAGATATGCCAGGTCTTGATATCGATATTGTAGAGCATACATTATCGTTGAAGCCAAAATGTTTTCCGGTCAAGCAAAAGTTAGGAAGAACTTATCCTAACATGGCAATGAAGATTAAAGAGGAAGTTCAAAAGCAAATTGATGTTGGTTTCCTTGTTACCTCTGAATATCCGCAGTGGGTGGCCAATATTGTGCTTGTTCCGAGGAAGGATGGAAAAGTTCACATGTGTGTTGATTATAGAGACTTGAACAAAGCTAGTCCAAAGATGATTTTCCTCTTCCACACATTGATATGTTGGTAGATAATACAGCTAAGTTCAATGTCTTCTCTTTTATGGATGGATTTTCTGGTTATAATCAGATAAAGACGACACCCGAAGATATGAAGAATACCACATTTGTTACACCCTAGGGAACATTATGCTATAGAGTGATGCCTTTTGGTTTGAAGAATGCTGGTACAACATACCAAAGAGCCATGACCATTCTTTTCCATGATATGATGCATAAAGAGATTGAGGTTTATGTTGATGATATGATTGTCAAATCAAGGTCTAAAGATGAGCATGTTGAGAACTTATTGAATCTATTCCAACGTTTGAGGAAGTAAAAACTCCGTTTGAATCCTAATAAGTGTACATTTGGTGTCTGCTCTGGTAAGGTGTGGGGCTTTATTGTCAGTAAGAAGGGTATTGAAGTTGATCCTGCCAAGGTCAAAGCAATACAAGAAATACCTGCGCCCAAAATTGAGAAGTAAGTCAGGGATTTTCTTGGCTGCTTGAACTATATTTCAAGATTTATATTGCATATGACAACCACATGTGCGCCTATATTCAAGCTTCTTCGGAAAGATCAATCTTGTGATTGGACCGAGGATTGCTAGAAAGATTTTGAAAGTATTAAAGAGTATTGTAATACCCTAATTTTGATCCTAAGATCCCTCATGCCATCTCATCAACTTGGAACTAGCATTGGGATCACATATTGGTATCCTCCTTACCCCTCATTCATTGGGGTTGCATTCAGAGAGATTACCAAGCATATTTGATTGTATCCTATTTTATTTGTTTACTAACTAGAATACCAAAAATGTGTCTAGTGTAGCTTTGTTTCCCTTTTAGGTAGTGTGTGTTTCCACATGTGTCTCATCAAGCTCACAATTAGGGTTTAAGACCCTTAATGCAAAGAATCAAGAGTTTGAAGCTTGTTTGTCAAGGAAACCCTAATTCATCTAGGTATCTTGTGTGACTTCCTCAGCGAGTTTCTTCATCAATTGTTCAAAACATACTATGGGGTACTTCATTGAACATCATCTTAATCATATATGATCCTCCATGATCCCCTAAGAGCCAAAAAAACTTCAAGTTTGCAAGTTGGTTCAAGGAGGTTGACCAAAAAACTCAACGGGTCAAATCTAGGGTTCCCTAGACCCTATCTCACACAATTTTGGTCATATAAAAATTATTCCAAAAGAAGCGTTACTCTTTATGACATTCCAAACAACTTTAATGTTGGCATCAAGAGCTAATTTTGCTTGGAAAGTCAGTTTTTATGGTGAACGATTGTAGGTCATTTTTTTTGTGCCTTAGATGGAAGGTCAACTTACAAGAACTATAACTTTTTTCAATTTTTATGATATGAAGATGATCCAAGTTTCATGATCAACTTCAATATGTCTTATCCAACTTTTCTTCTTTAATAAAGGTCAAATTCCACTTGCAAGGGCATGTTCCATGAGGAAACGTTATAGGTCATTTTGGGCCATTATCATTGAACATGCATTTTTTCCCAACTTCTAAAATCATAACTCTATCATGCAATATACAAATGGTGTCAAATTTGTGACCAAATGAAAGATAATTGAAATAAATATAACTTTGTTGAAGGAACCAAAGTCATTTGAAGCTCATGGCAAAAGTTATTCAAGTTGGAAAAGGGGTCATTTGACTTTTAACTTAGAAAATTTTCAAGTATGTTAGATTCCTAAAACTTCAACATCAAAATTTATCATGATCCAAGCTTCAAATGGAAAAAGTTCCAACATTAAAGTTGTCCCCCCTTCATGCTAGCTTTCCAAAGAGTCCAACATATTGCATTTGGACAAATATTGAGGGACTTGCACATGGTTACTTTGTTTGGTTTGTTTTGGCAAATTTTGCACTCAAATGATAAATCCTTTTACATACTTCCATTCTATAACTTCAACAACTTTTGTACACGAATTGGAAGTGGATTTAATCATTGTTTGGGCCTAATTCCATACCCATGCACCCATGCACATCATTGTTATTTTTGGCCAAATTTTGAATTGGTGTGGAAATGAATTCATAAGCCTATAAGTACATGTCCATTATCTCAGAATTGGAGGATCCTTGCCCAAGCTCCGCCCTACCATTTCCCTAACTTCCATTGAAAGAACAACCTTGAAGATTTCATTGAAATTAATTTTTAGTTCAAATTTTGTTTGAGAGCTAAATTTCCAAGGCCTTATAACCATTTTCATTTGAATTATCTCTTGCAAGCAAGAAGAAGCAAGACCAAGAGAATTGGGATCGAGATCAAGCTTCATCACTGCAAATCGAAGGTGGAATTTATCAAACTTTCCTTCTTCGATTCTCTCTCATTTCTCTATCTTTTTTATTAGTTTTTGGTTGGCTAAAGTCCTACCAATGTAGGCAACAAGATTGAGTTGCTTTGAGGCCATATCGAAGTAACTCAGTTTGCATACCTCATTTTTTCAATTCCACATATCTTTATGTATAGTGAGAATTGGAGAAAATAGAGGTCATATTTGAAATCCTGACATTTTTTTCTTGAAAATAGTGTATGGATCTTTCATTTCTCTGAACATTTTCGTTGGACCAGTCCGGGGAGGGTAACCGGAGAAGATGATCGGAGTTAGGGCTCCGGTGGTGCGTTGCCGGTGTCCAGGCCATCTGATCCTTGGTCCATGTTTTAATCTGAGTCGTTCAATGCAATTACCATGTATGCAAGCGCGTTGACTAATGACCATACTGGATGATACACGCTTGGCCATCAGATATGCCACCTCAATTAATAAGGGAGATCTAATGGCTCTTTTTTTTTTAAATTAACTGATTTTCCGTTTTAATATTTTAATTAGCATTTTCTTATTTAATTCATTATAAATTCAATATTAATAAAAAAATATGGGACTTTCACCAAAAAAATTCAAATAAATTCCTCTTCTATTTTCTAAATTAAAATTATTTTTTCGATTGGATTTGATATTTTTAGTGAATTAAATGATTTTTGATTTTTTTAATTGATTTTAAATACTTCTGACTTTCAAAAATTCCCAAAATAATTAGTCAAAGGTCCTTTGACCAACCTATGATAAATCCCTTGGCCATTTATTTGGTGATTTGAAGGGATTTGAGGTTTTTCATCTTTTAAAATGCATTTTTATTCATTTAAAAATTGAAATTAAATTTTTTAATTGCATAAAATTATGTTGAGCTATTTGATTGACTTTGTGTTGACTCATCTTCTATTTGGCCTTGATCTTGGTTGAATTGGACATTAGTTTGATTAAAACCATTGGATTTAGGGGGTTGATGAAGTTTGAACTTCATCCCCCAAAATGAATGGATGGTATTGATCAAATGAAGTTCATCCCTTGATCAATTTGAGATTTCTTTTCACTTCATCTTCTCATCTTCACCTCCTTCTTCCCCAATCCTTCATTGATCAATGACTTCTCAAATATTCAAATGCTAGTTGATTCATCAATGACCTTGTGTCAGATGAATCAACATGAGCCTGATTGAGATAGGTTCATCACCTTTTATTTTTTGTGTGTGGTATGCTTTAGAAGCTTGGTCATTATACCTTGTCTCTAGCATGCATTAACATAATTTTTTAATTGCCCGACCTTAGATAGTTGTGACTTCTACATAAGTCCAATTACGATTACTTAACATATAGCTAAATTTGTCCCAAAGGCATAGCATTTTTGTAAGTGAGATTGTAAGTCCCCAATTACTCATGGTATTGTGTGAAGATTTAACCTCTTTTCCATTTGTGAGAGCTAGTGGCATACTTGTTGATTTTTCCAAGTTGGAGCCATTCTCATGGATGATGTCTTGGTTCATATCTTCATGCTCGTGAGTGGATGGTTGAGTATTCTCCAAAGAATGATTTAAAACAATTTTCTTCTTCTACTAACATTGACTAACATCTTTTGTATTGACTTTATTTTACTGAATTTTACTTTAATGCAATTTAAAATCATGCACTTTATTATTCATTGTCATTTACATTTCATGCAACTTGTTTATGTTTTAGTCATCATCACTTTGCTCACTTGATCCATACTATGTGCTTATATTATATTGTTTGATTGTAATTATGTTTTGTTTATGGTCTTAGGACCTTAAAACATTTAATAATAATAAAAACCCTAAAAAATATGTTAGTGGACTGTTGGACCTCTATCTGAGAATTGATCTGAACTTTTGGACTTAGAATAGGCAACGCCCCTATGCTTTGAAAGACTTGGCCAATGCCATTCATCTGATACAAGCCTAGAACAATTCATTTGGTTTATCTGTTACATTTTGTCTCTATGCTCAAGCTATTATTTTGATACCTGATGACTGTCTCTGTGAGTTTGTGTCAAGGAATATTCATCTGATACATTTGAAGATATTGAAGACGGCTTGCTTTTAGAGTGCTTGCTTGGATGTTTTGGCTATCTCTATTTGATTCCATTTGGTCTTTATATTAATTGCTTGGATGATTATCCTTATTGCTTACTTAAAAGTCCAAAGGAAATGGGTTTCTATCTGACATTTTTGTCTTGTGGATTGCTTTCCACGAGTTAGATCTTTTCAACTATAAACTTTTAAATCTTGTCTAGGATAGTCCCTTCATCTCCTCTTACTTCTTTAATTTCAAAATCTCTCCCTTATTTTAAAACCTTATTTTCTTGTGATTTCAAACTTAGACATGTTTTAATGAGTAGAAACCTTGTCCTTATGCCATTGAATTTTCAAAACATTTTCTTAAATCAAACTTGGAAGTGAACTTAATCATATTTACTTCAATTTCAAAAAGACAAAATAACTAACAACCTTATCTAGCCCTTTTGGCCACTTTGTGCCTTTTCCTTTTAACTTTTTTTTTCAAAAGAGAGCATTTAGATTTGAGTTATCTTTGGTTGAGATATAATTCTCCCATTTCCATGATATTTTGATTATAAGTCTTTGCACTTATTAGGGGTCAGTGGCATACTTGTTGATTGAATCCAAGTTGGAGCCCTCCCTCTTAAATGTTGTAAAGCCCTCATTATCAGTGGATGTTTGGTTGAGTATTCTCCCTTTGATAACAAAATATCTTTAAGCTTTTGCTAAAATCAATCCACCCATTTCTTTGAAATTTTTACCATAAACTACGAAGTTTTGATCCCTCATTTTTATGTTGGTACGTAGGCATAATGTAACAGGGTATTCGTTACCATTAGAGTTATTGACTAAATCCAAGGTAAACCATACAAGTCGAGTCGCCACCGCACTTCTATTTATCCAAAGGAATGGTTAGAAAGCGAACAAAAACCTAAAAGTTTTATCGAATCAAAAACTAGTAAAAATGTCAGAGATCTGGGTAAGGGGGTTGGTTATGCAATGGGAAGGTTTTAAGCA
This sequence comes from Lathyrus oleraceus, assembly GCF_024323335.1. Taxonomy (NCBI): domain Eukaryota; kingdom Viridiplantae; phylum Streptophyta; class Magnoliopsida; order Fabales; family Fabaceae; genus Lathyrus; species Lathyrus oleraceus. Next base: position 36,832,937 of record NC_066582.1, read on the forward strand.
CCTAAAACATCTTAGGTACTCCTAGGGAGCCCTTTTCACATTTGTTGTAAGCTTGGTATTTTGTGAAAATTTATTTGTGCAAACATGATTGAAGAGATGAGAAGAGAATATACAAGTTTATTTACATTTTTGCGTTTGGATGGATGAACCCATTGCCTACGTACCATCTTAAAAAAGATTAGGATCAAAACCTCGTAGTTCGGGGTAAAAAATCTCAAAAGAAGTTGGTGAATTGATTGGTCCAAAAGCCTTAAGGTCTTTTGTTATCCAAGGGAGAAAACTCAACCTAAACCATAAATCCACCATGTGAGGATAACTTCAACATGCTAGTGAGGGGTTAACCCTATAATAAGCATGGAAGACTCATTGTCCATCACTAAGGATACAGGTGAGTATTACATCTACCTCAAGGATAACTCAAACCTAATAGCTAAAGGTTATGAAAAAATTTTGATTAAGAAAATGGCCATTGAAACCACAAAAATTAGTTGGATGGGTTATATTTACCAATGAAACGTATGTACAAAAATGGTCAAAGTTGACTTAGAAGTTCAATTCAAAATAAGTGTTATGAAAAGAAAGTTTGCAAAATCAAAAGCATAAGGCTTAGGTTTCTAATGTTTGAAAACAAATATTAAATGTTTGCACAAAAAGTTTTGGCTTGGGTTAGAGTGGAGAGAAGAAGAAGAATGGCTAAGATCCTAAGCATACAAGAGGTGAGGGATAAGAAACAAAACCACAAAAGGAGTTCCTTTCTTGAGATCATATTGATGATCCAAGTAGCTCCCATCCTTTGGAATAAACAATCACATAAGCATAAACTCAAGCAATCAACAATCAAATGAATTCTTGGAAGATTCTCCAATGGCTCTTGGATTCCTCTCTCTTAGAAACTCATGGTAATGGTTCTTCAATTTGGCTCAACATTGGAATCCCTAGCACAAGAGCACACACATCAAAAAGTTCTATTAACAATCAAAGAATGGACAAGAGGGAGTTTAGAATTTGGTCCTTTCAATGTTCATCTTCAAGCTTTAAGCATTCTAAAGACATGAGGCCTAGTTGCTCTTTGACATTTAAGCACTCTAAAGGCATGAGGCCTAGTTGCTCTTCAAACTCCATTAGCTTGGGTAAAGTCCTAAAGTCTAAGTCTATTTTCTCCAATTCTTTGCATTTGGTCAACAACAAACAAACAAAACACAAGCACAAAAGATATATACACAATTATATGCTCAAGTGAGCAAAAGGCAATTGGCATTAACATAAACATGTGCTCCAATGAGTAAGGAAAAAGCAAATGAATAATATGTACAAGAATAATAAATTGCATAAATGTAAAGTGCAAAAAGTAAATGCTAATGGTTAATAGTTAATGTTAGTAGTTAGTGTGCCATAAGGCAAATTTAGCGCTATGTTAAGCAATCGTAATTAGACTTATGTAGAAGTCACAACTATCTGAGGCCGGTCAATAATAATGTAGGCAACAACACAAGTTAGAAGTCTTGATTAGTGAACCAAGTTCCAACAACTTGCCATGCCAAAAGAAAATGGGAAATGATCTTGTATTGGTTTAAGTCCTTTGCATGATTTAGAAAGCAACCTATCCTTAATGCAAAGCCATTCACTTGATCATTTGATCAAGATGAATTAGATTTGAATCAAGGAAGATTAAACCTCCCTAATCAAAGCTAACTTATCAACCTTTAACTCATTGATCAAAAAGAAAGAAGAAGAAGAAGAAGAAGATGGATAATGGAAATGGAAAGAATAAAGTGCATTAAATGAAATGAAATGAAATGTACCAATCAACAAGTGTTGACCAATGACATTGAGGATCATGGTCAAACAATCAAAAACAGAAGTGAGATGAAGATTGGAGGTCAAGAAATGAACAAAATATTTTTGGCATTTTTAATATTTAAAATAAACTTGAATTAAAATATTAAAGAAAGGTCAAACTTCAAAATCACTTCAAATCAACTTTGAAAAGTCCAAGTGATTTATCCTAAGTCCAACAAGGTCAAACAAAGTTTGACAAAAAATTTCAGCATTTTTAAAAGTCAGAAACTATTTTTAATCAATTAAAAATGAATAAAAATGACCTAATTGAACTAAAATCTCAAATAAATCTCAAATAAATTAAAAAATTGATGAGAATATTTTTCATAGATCCATCATCATTCAAAGAGGTGGAGTAAATATTTTTGTATTTTTTGAATATCAGATCTGAAATTTTTGAAGAAAATGGATTTAGTTCCTTTGGTATGATTGTGGATTCAATTGTGCAGCATATCAGGCGCCTTCAGGTTGAGAAATTATGAAGCATAGCACATGTATTTATAGCTGGAATTGGCTGAACAAGTGAGTTTTCTCGTGTGCATGGCAAGTGGATTTTCCTTGCATGGGCTTGCATGATCATGTAGAAGGCCCAAACTCAATTGCATTTGCATGCTGATGACCAAACAACTTGAAATGGACGTGTAGTTGGCAATGCATAAGCTTGTGCATGGAATTCTAACATGTTATGCATAATTGAGCCTAAAACTTCACCTCTTCGAAAATGCCACTTGAAAAATTGAAACATAGGCATGTGGGAAATAGTTGGAAAGGTTTTGGCATAAGGAACAAATGTTATGTTGGGACAAAACTCATTTGAAGTGTGGAAATTTATGAAAACAGGCCATGAAGTTCCTAGTGCAAAACATGCCTTTGAGAATTTTGCCAAATTGGTCCAACTTCAAGCCCCTTCTGTTTTGATGATACAAGACTCAAATTGGAAAACCTCCAACATCAAAGTTGTAGATCTTTTCAAGAGCATCAAAATGAACTCAAATTTTGCATCATTTGGATTTTTTATGAAGGAGTTATGGGAACTTGAAGTTGGACTTTTTTGCCTTTCAATGCATTTGGTCCAAAGTGACCTATAATGTTTTGCATTATCACATGTATTTCCTTTGAGATTATGAAATTTTGTTCAACATAACGTTTTAAGTAGACATATTAAAATTTCCAATTCATTTGATCCCACCTCAAAATCATAAAAAATGAATGAGTTATGTTCTTGGGAAGTTGACCCAAAATTAAGGTTCTAGTCAAAATGACCTATAATGTCTTAGAATGGATGATGAGCTTTCAAGCTTCAAATCAATTTTTTATGAACATGAAAGTTGTTCATATTTTCCTTAATAGCAATGTTTCTTTTGGGATCATCTCCATTTGACCAACACATAAAAAGTTAGGTCTCGGTGCATTTCAAAATAGTTAGATGAATTGACTGATCAACTTCTCAAGTCCACAACTCATATCTTGACAAATTGATGATTGAGGACACTCAAATAATTTCAAATATGCATGAAATGATGAATTAAATAACTTCCCTTGATTGTATTTGATCATGGGTTGAGGTTGCTTCATGAGCAAGGCACACTTGGTACACAGATGAATTAAGGTTTCCTTGAGAAACAAACCTCAAACCCTTTGACTTGCTTTGATCAAAATGATGAATTGAGATACTAGGGAGGCATATTTGATGGATGAGAGCTTTGGGAACCATTACCATGATTGCTTTCATCTTCACTTGGCCATATCTTTACACAAAGGATCTCCTAGAAGCTTTTAGACCTTGTGATTGCTCAAGCTACAAACAAGAAATGTTAGTGACATATTTTTGTGCTTTTGGTTAGCAAATAAAAAGGAGAAAGGCAATAATATACAATTCAAGTATGCTTTGTGATCTTAAACCACTCACAAGGGATCCCACCCAAAGGCAAAGGGAACCAAGATGCTCATGATCCTTGAGGCTTTGCAAATGCAATGTTATGATGCCATGAGGGATCTTAGGGACAAAATTGGGGTCTTACAGATGCCCCTATTTAAGGTCATTCTAGCCGGAGAAATGAAGGTTAAAATCTTCGTCTCGACGAGGTAGAATGGGCTTAAATAATAACAAAGAGACAAATTTTGGTCCCTAAGAGACCTCATGATGCAGATGTATGTATGCAAAAAGGTAACACTCCGTGGAGATATGTGTCCACAAAGAAGAAAAGAAATCAGGAGAAACTGACAATCCATAAGAGGAATTCACTCCATGGGACAGAGACTCTAGGACTCTTATGGGGATAAGAAAGGGAGTAAATTGCGTGAGCAGGTCACGACTTAAAACTTGTTGGGGCACGAAAGGATTTCCATGAAAATAAATCAATGGAAAGACTCGAGCTGACGCAAAGATGCATGTATTAGGGAATATGCCAATACAACAAAAATTATCCATAACAGATACTTCGGATAAAAATCCGGAATCAGGCTGGGAGAATCCACTAAGGGACTTTGCTAGGGAAAACACCCAAACAAAACTCTTCTGGGGAAGCAACGGGATGAGGTATTACCGGTTACTGGGTAATAAGCTCAAAGAGACATGTGATCTGAACACCGTTATAAGGGTGAGAGATACAACATGCTCGGGAAGAATGAATATCTAAGACCGGTATAAGGGTGAGAGATATCAAAAATTCGAAATCATCTGAGGGGGACCTAAAAATGTATATTCCAACTCAGGAAAGCCTGACTCCACAGGGGACAAAAGTCATAATAGGGAGCAGGGGGGAAGGAACACCAGGGATACCGGTTATTGGGTATATAATAGGTGACCAACCAAAACGTGAATTAGGGAATATTCCCAAGACACTCATCATCCAAAAGAGGGCTAAAAGCAAACTCGATTATAGGATGGACATTAGATTCCAAAAAGGGATACGAATCTTACTCGACTGGGGAAGAACAAAAAAACTTCGACCAAAGAGTGCATGAGATATATTATCTATTACCGTCAGAACGTAGATAACATACTCGCATGGACGATTATCCAGAACCGGTTACTGGGTTAATAAAGGATAAATAGACCGATAAAGAAAAGGCATCGGGATACCGAATACTGGATATATAATGATGACCAATCTAGGGGAGAAACAATCGTCACCAACAACAAAGGGTAGACGAGAGACGACTTGCTGGGAATAAATTGCTTGATCAGAGCAATTATCCAAAAGATGAGGGAATATCAACACCGAATATTGGATAACCGTCAAGGAGGGGGTTACATCTACCGGATACTGGGTAGAAAACCACGGAAAAGTAACCGTCAGGAATTAGGATGAGCAAAACAGTTACCTCTGCCAGGGGATAAAATAGGGTTTACAACTACCGGTATGAAGGTAGAAAACCACAGACTCCGCCGGGGATGAGATGAACGATTACTGGTTACTGAGCAATCATTCATTTACACCATAGGAGAGTGCAAGAAACATCTACAAGGGTCCAGTCTAGGGTCAAACTAGATAGGCACGCTGAAACAAAACTTGTCCCTATGAGGATATAACTCGATGGGGAACTCCATCCCAATATATGTGTTGGGAGGGAACAAAAACAACCAACCTCCACGAGGATATAACTCAGTGGGGAATATAGAAGGAAAGATAAACACTTTCTACTTATGGGGCTGACTCTATATGGAGAAATCAATCAGCAACATCTGTTTGGGGAGCATAATACCCTTAAACAATAGATAACAAACAGAGATATATGGCAAATAATGCGTCATGAATATTTGAATATTATCAATATGCACATATGCATGGTTTATGTATGATGAATGCTGACAAACAGACATTTCTAACACAAACAGGTCGAGTACACAAACATCCGGTACTACTTCTCAAGAGAGGAAGCCAGGACCTCAAAGATCTCCGCAGGGGAATGAGCATCAGTCATTCCAACTGGGGCAAAGTCGTCATACAGATGAAATTCGCCATGGAAGCACTCTACTAGGGAAATTATCAGAGGGGATCATGGAACTCTCTGGGGAACAACCACCAATCATAAGTCTCCAGGGGTCATCAAATACCGTCCTACCAATGAGATCAAATCTGCTGAGGAGGCGGGATCACTACTCTGCTGAAGGAAAGAGGGACGAATAATCTTTCCAAACACTCTTCTTGGGAGGGAAAAACCACAAAAGGCTCTGGAGGAAGAGGACACAATCATGCCAGGAATATGAACAAATGTCTTACCCTGTCAAGAATCTTACCATCTTTGGGAGAGCACTGAAGACATCCTCAGTATCCCCTCATCTTTATGAATGTTCACTTTGTTTAAAAACAAATTATAATTTTTTGAATAAAACAATGATATTTTTCAATTAAAACATGCAAAACATTTGTTGAAATAGAAACAAATAAGAGTGCAAATAATTGGATAAAGGCTCAAATTTATTTGACGGAGTGGTAGTCTGCAAATGGCAAGACTCCATAGATTTTTTCAAATTTGAAATTGGTGATATATATTGGAAAAGGGCTACATTGAACATAATGATCATTTCTCCACCAATTCTGAATCCGATGTATTTGAAGCTTTGGTTGATGATGACTGAGCGAGAACCTCTGACGGATGACAGTTGTAAAGCAAAGTCTTGTCAGGATGCAGTTACTTTCCAAATCCCTATTTTTTGCCTAGATTGCCCCAAGAAGGGGTACTCAATCTAGAGGGATACATGTATTTATTTTTTATGTCTCTAACTTTTGCCTGGATCGCCCTTTCGGGTTTTCAATCCACAAGACAATCATTTTTGCCTAAGCCGCCCTTTTGGGTTTTCAACTTAGCGAGCTATTCTATTTTTATTTTTAGGCGAAGTATTTCTTGACTGCATCTGAATTCACAGGACGAGTGAAATCCTCCCCATCCATAGTTGTAAGTGTCAATGCACCGCCTGAAAAGGCTCTCTTGACAACATATGGACCTTCATAGTTTGGAGTCCACTTGCCCCTGGAATCGGGTGCGAAAGACAAGACTTTCTTGAGCACAAGGTCACCTTCTCGGAACACACGAGGCTTGATCTTCTTATCAAAGGCTTTCTTCATTCTTTGCTGATATAACTGACCATGGCACATGGCCGTCAATCTCTTTTCTTCTATCAAATTCAACTGGTCATAACGACTCTGAACCCATTCAGCATCAGTCAACTTGGCTTCCATCAAGACTCTCATTGATGGGATCTCCATCTCTACTGGGAGCACAACCTCCATGCCATAAACAAGAGAGAACGGGGTTACCCCTGTTGAAGTACGGACAAATGTACGATATCCATGTAAAGCAAATGGCAGCATCTCATGCCAATCTTTATACGTGACAACCATCTTTTGGATAATTTTCTTGATATTCTTATTAGCAGCTTCAACAGCCCCATTCATCTTGGGTCTATAAGGAGAAGAATTATGATGTGCAATCTTGAACTCGCTACATAGCTCTTTCATCATCTTATTGTTCAAGTTAGATCCATTATCAGTAATGATCTTATCTGGTATACCATAACGGCATATGAGTTAATTCTTGATAAACTTCACAACCACCTGCCTGGTCACATTTGCATATGACGCTGTTTCAACCCATTTGGTGAAGTAATCAATTGCTACGAGAATGAATCTGTGACCATTAGACGCTTTTGGCTCTATCATGCCAATCATGTCGATTCCCCACATTGAGAAGGGCCATGGTGATGAAATCACATTTAGAAGTGTCAGAGGAATATGAATCTTATCCGCGTAGATCTGACACTTATGGCATTTCTTCACATATTTGTAACAGTCAGACTCCATTGTCAGCCAATAGTAGCCTGCTCTCAATATCTTTCTAGCCATGGCATGTCCATTGGAATGAGTACCAAATGAACCCTCATGGACCTCAGTCATTAACAGGTCTGCTTCGTGTCTATCCACGCATCTGAGCAGCACCATATCAAAATTTCTCTTATAAAGCACATCACCATTGAGGTAGAAACTGCTTGACAATCTCCTCAAAGTCTTCCTATCTTTCACAGATGCCCCAGGCGGGTAAATCTGGCTCTAAAGGAAACACTTGATATCATAATACCATGGCTTATCATCTTTCACTTCCTCAACTGCAAATACATGAGCTGGTCTATCCAAGCGCATCACAGTGATATTGGGAACTTCATTCAAAAGTCTTACCACAATCATCGAAGCAAGCGTAGCAAGAGCATCTGCCATCCGATTCTCATCTCGAGGAATATGATGGAAGTCAACCTCAGTAAAGAACGTTGAAATCCTCCTCGCGTAATCCCTATATGGAATGAGGCCAGGCTGATTCGTTTCCCATTCACCTTTAATCTGATTAACAACGAGGGCCGAATCACCATAAACATCAAGATATTTGATCCTAAGATCAATGCATTCCTCCAATCCCATAATACAGGCTTCATACTCAGCCATATTATTCGTGCATTTGAAAGTTAGCCTTGTTATAAAAGGAATATGTGTGCCCTGAGGAGTAATAATCACTGCCCTAATACCATTTCCATATTGATTTACAACGCCATCAAACACCATACTCCATCTGGAACCAGGCTCTGGCCCTTCATCAAGTGTAGGTTCATCACAATCTTTCATTTTCAAATACATAATCTCCTCATCTGGGAATTCATACTGAACTGACTAATAATCTTCGATCAGTTGATGTGCCAAATGGTCAGCCAAGATACTACCTTTAATAGCCTTCTGAGCTCGATACTCAATATCATACTCAGACAACAACATCTGCCAACGGGAAATCCTCCCGGTTAAAGCAGGCTTCTCAAAGATGTACTTGATTGGATCCATTTTGGATATCAACCAAGTCGTATGATTCAACATATACTGGCGTAAGCGCTTAGCAGCCCAAGCCAAAGCACAACATGTCTTCTCAAGCATTGAGTATCGAGACTCACAATCAGTAAACTTCTTACTCAAATAGTAGAGGGCATACTCTTTCTTTCCTGATTCATCCTGCTGACCAAGGACACAACCCATTGAGTTTTCAAGAACAGTCAAATACATGATCAATAGTCTCCCTTCCACGGGCGGAGACAGAATCGTAGGTTCGGACAAATACTCTTTAATACTGTCAAAAGCTTTCTGGAAATCCTCGGTCCAATCATGAGATTGATCTTTCCAGAGGAGCTTGAATATCGGCACACATGTGGCAGTCATGTGGGATATGAATATAGAAATGTAATTCAAGCGGCCAAGAAATCCTCGGACTTGCTTCTCAATTTTGGGCGCAGGCATCTCTTGTATTGCTTTGACCTTTGCAGGATCAACCTCAATACCTCTTTCACTGACAATAAAGCCCAATAACTTGCCAGAACGGACTCCAAATATACACTTGTTGGGATTCAGACAAAGCTTGTACTTCCTCAAACGCTGAAAAAGCTTCAGCAGGTGCTCTACATGTTCAACTTCCGTTCTTGGCTTAGCAATCATATCATCAACATATACCTCGATCTCCTTATGCATCATATCATGAAACAAGGTAGTCATAGCTCGCTGATACGTGGCTCCGACGTTCTTCAAACCGAAGGGCATCACTCGATAACAGAATGTTCCCCAAGGTGTGATGAATGTTGTCTTCTCCATATCTTCGGGTGCCATTTTAATTTGGTTATATCCGGAAAATCCATCCATAAATGAGAAGACCTTGAATTTAGTTGTATTATCTACCAACATATCAATATGTGGTAGAGGGAAATCATCTTTCGGACTAGCTTTATTCAAGTCTCTATAATCCACACACATTCAGACTTTTTCATCTTTCTTAGGCACGGGCACAATATTGGCCACCCATTGAGGATATGTAGAAGTCACCAGAAACCCCGCATCAATTTGCTTCTGAACTTCTTCTTTGATCTTAACTTCCATATCGAGATGAGTTCTTCTGAGCTTCTGCTTCACATGCACACACTCAGGCTTCAAAGGCAAGAAATGTTGCACGATATCAGTATCTAGACCAGGCATGTCTTCATATGAACAGGCAAAGACGTCAACATATTCTCGTAGCAACTCAATCAACCCCTTCTTAACAGACTCTTCCAGGAGTGCCCCAATCTTCACTTCTTGCACACAATCCTCAGACCCCAAGTTGACTGTTTCCAGATTCTCAAGATACGGATGAATGATTTTCTCTTCATGCTCAAGTAGACGGGTAATCTCGTCAGGAATCTCTTCAACATCATCTTCTTCCGCCTCAAATACAGGGAATTCAAAGTTGGGAGATGGTGTTGGATCATTATGTTCAATGGGTTTGATCAACCTGCTGTAAGATCCCAATTTTGTCCCTAAGATCCCTCATCATATCATATCATAGCATTGCATGGCCTCAAGGATCTTTGAGCATCTTGCTTCCTTTCCCTTTGGGTGGGATCCTCTTTTGAGTGATTTGAGATCACCAGGCATTACTTGCGTTTTATATCATTGCTTTTATCATTTTATACACTAACAAAAAATACAAAAATATGTCATTAACCTTTGTTACTTGCAGCTGAAGCAATTGCAGGTCAAGCACATCAAAAGTATCCATTGAGCAATAGATGGTGGTTCTTCTTGAGATATGAGTCCCATGATCATTTATAAGAGCTTATATGAGCTATGGTGTTATTTTGAAGCAAAATTCCCATGTGGTAGAGGCTCAATTTCATCAGAAACATTTCCAGGTCAACTGAAGGCCCAGAAAGTCAACTGTGGACTTTGAGGTTGGGTAGTTGATAGAGACACTTCTTTCATGTTCAAACAAGTCTCATTTGACATTTCAAACACTCACATTGAAGAATCTGAGGTCAAGTCAAAAGTTTCCCAAAATGGAAAATGACCTATAATTTCAAGTTTCCAAAAATGGAAAGTTTTTAGACCAACTTCAACTCAATTTTACATCATCAAAAAAGCTTCAAATGAAATTTTGTTGAACATGAAAGTTGTAGATCTTTCTCTTACCTTTCCAAAAGGTCCAAGATCATGAGCATCTGATGGATGGTTGAAGAATTATGATCAAATGATTGCCAAGTGTGCATGGAACTTCAAATGGCCATAACTTTTGAACCAAAGCTCCAAAATGAGTGCCTCTTTTTGCATTGTGTGTCTCATGACATATAATTTCCAAATTCATCATCACATTGCATGAATTTTCATCACATGATCATTTGCTCTTTCATGCCCATTTTGGAGGGAAATTTAGAAATTTGAATTTGGTGCATCATATGAGTTAAATACCATTGCCATTTTGCTTATTGGAAGATTTTAAGTGAATTTGATCATGCACATGCTACTGTTCACGTCCAAATGCTCCATGCACCTCACATTTTCCACTTTTGGTCACACACCTTATTTTTGCTAATTTCAATTAACCATTGCTAATTACATTTTTCAGCATGATTAAGACAGAGTATATATACCAAATCATAACAGAATTTCAGGGATCTTCATCAATTCTAGATCTAGATTCAAGTTCCCTCCATTTTTTCTCCAAATTGAAACTTCAATTTCTTCCACATAAGCCTTTGATTTTATTGGATATTCTTGTTCTCGGAGCATCATTGAGTATAGATCAAGCTCTTGATTGAAGAATTTGGTGAAGAATCAAGGTGTGCAAGCTCAAGAACTTGAAGATGGAAGTGGCAAATTAATCAAGATCTAGCTCGTATCAAGCTTCAATTTCTTCACAAAGCTTCATAACATCATCTCAGGAGTTGATTAGGATACTTGCAAGAGCTCAAAGCCACGATTTCATCATTCTGCTCTTCAAGAGGTTACAATTCGATTATCACCTTTCTTGATTCTATGCACATGTTTATGTAGATCCTTTCATGCTGATAATCATGATGCTTTCAGAATTAAAAATGATTAAGTATTGACTGAGTTATGCATGTTAGAAGTTTTGAAGATTCATAGGTTTTCTCTTCGATTTGCATGATATGTGATAAATTAATGTAAATGAATGCTTGATTCGTATTCCTTATGCCATGACCTTTCATTTGATGTATAATTCGCCTGGATCTGGAAAAAAATTCATGAGACGCTAATGTAGAGCCACCGTCTTCATGAGGAAGACGGTGGAAACCGCCTTGACCGTCGCCGTCTGTACAGACCTTGAGGCGCTAGGGTTTTTCCTAGTCAGATGCCATGCATGCGCGCCTGTTGGCCATTTGATTGGATCCCTTTCGTTTGACCACATTCCACGTATGCCTTTGACTGTGACTGTATTGCCAACACATTAATAAAACTGCAGCGTTTCACTTGATACACGCTTCGATTCCAGGCTTCTGCGTTTTGGAATATTATTTGGTTATGCGCTTCATTTTTTGCCATACCTGGTTCGAGTCCTGCAGCTAGCATTTTTTCAAATTTATTCAACCTTTTCTCATTTCCCTCCAATTTAATATGTGCCTTGTCCATTAATTCAAATATTTTTTATCCAACTTTGAAAATTCATATCAATTTGAAAATTAATCCAATTCAATCCATTCTTTTTGCTAAATGTTCATTGGAATCTCCTTTATTTTTTGGTTTGGATATCATGATTTTATCATTTCTGGAATTTGAATTGTGATTGGTTGATTGAACATATATGCAAAATGTGACATGCTTCATTCATTCTATTGTGAAATGCTCATACCTTAGGCAATTGATTTGAAATTTTATATGATGATTCCCAACATGATGCTTGATGTTTGAGGCCTGGTTTGGTATTTTTCTCATTTTCCATCCCTGTTTTAGGTACATGATTGCATGGTGTGACAATGTGTGTCACACAATTTGATGTCATACTTGTTCATTTTCATTGATATGCCAATTGATCTCTTCTGTTTACAATTTTTGGCATGATGATTGTATTTGACATGTTGTGTGCACCTAAAAATTTCCATGATTGTTTGATGACATTGCTTAATGATTTTGATTTGGTCCATTTTAGGACATGTTCTTACTTGATTAAAGATGCTTCATGTGGAATATCAACTTCTGTTTTGACTTTTTGCTTTGCCTTTGACCCTAGCCTTTGAGCTAGTGGTTTGTACTCATCTTTTGAGCTTTGAATTTCAGGTTTCAAGCAATTAGCCACATTGGTTGATATGATCTCATCATTTGAGATGCAAGTTATTTTGGTTAACTAACCTTGCTGTTTTGTAGGTCCTTAGGTGGCTAACTCACTTGAGTTGTTGACTTGCATTGTGTATATTGATTGTTTCACTGTTGACTTTCTATTTGGTTTGTCTGAATGTGAATATTGACTTGTTTGATTTTCTTACAGGTACTTTAGTAGCTTTAACTCATTATTTGAGTTGTTTTGCTTTGCTTGTGGTTGGTATACCACTTAGGTAACTTCCTTAACTTCATGTAGTCTGGAAGACCTGCTATCTTTGGCAGGCACCTGTCTAAAGCCCTCCTTAAGAGGCCATGTCTTTGTTTGTTTAATTTTGTGCCAAAAGACCTCATTGAGGCATGGTTACAGATTAAAAGACCTTCTAAGTGAAGAGGCATTGGAAGATAAAAGGGATGTGCAATCCATCCCCTGCTATTCAGTTGAGTCATTCATCTTGCTTGCACTACGTGCTGATGCATTTTGAATAAACACCCAAAATCTTGTTGAGTCAGTCATGTGGAATAGGATCCCCCATTCTGGATCCCCACACCTTCTTTGTTTTGAGCTCACCCAGGCCAGGGTTAAGAGCTATGAGGTCTAATCCTCATCTCCTTTCATCTGCTCACCCTAACTCTTAATGTTAGAGGTTAAGAGCTTCTGTTTACACTTATACAATGGCTTGTTTGTTGAGGTTGATATGACCCCTTAACTAAAGCCCACCCTTGTGTGAAGCCTCTTGTTTGTGTATAGAGTGTGCTTGTTTGTTCATCTGTGCATAATTGTTTGTGTGTGCCTCTGTGCATTGTTTTCATCTTTGAGCATTACTTGTATATCATTTTCATGATCATTTGCTCATACTTTGTGACATTTTGTTTTGTCCATTGAGGAGTCAATTGTAAGTCCAGCTATTGGCATTTGTTTCCTGTGATCTGGTAGGAGTTGGATTTAAGACCATTGATTGGCATTCCATTTCCTTGGAGCTGAGTGTAAGACCATTTATTGGCAACTTGTTTCCTCTTGCTATTTGCGTTGGTTTCCTGTGTTGTTAGGAGTTGGATTTAAGACCATTGATTGGCATTCCATTTCCTTAGAGTCGAGTGTAAGACCATATATTGGCAACTTGTTTCCTCTTGCTTATTTTTTCTCGGATACATTGCTTATTTGCTTTTGCCTTTGTGCTTGGCTATTCCATAGGAACTTCCTTGGATCATTTCTATGATCTTGAGAAAGCAACCTAGTGTGATTGCATTCCTTATAACCCACCTCTTGCATGCTTAACCTTGACCCATATCTTTTCATCCTTAACCCAAAAACCAGAAAATTTGTGCAAACATTCTGACATGTTTTCAAAACTAGAAACCTAGGCCTTATGCCTTTGATTTTCAAACTTGCTTTCATAATACTCATTGTGAATTGAACTTCTAATCAACTTTGACCATTTTTGTGAATACTTCTAATTGGTTAATTCCACTCACTCAATTGTCTTTTGTGGCCCAAGTCCACTTCTTAATAAAATTTTCATGCATTAGCCATAGATCTGAGTTATCTTAGTGGTTGATGTGAATCTCACCTGTGTCCTTAGTGATTGAATTGTAAGACTTCCCTGCTTATTATAGGGTTAACCCCTCACTAGCATGTTGAAGCTGTTCTCACATGGTGGACTTTGTTGATTTAGGTTGAGTGTTCTCCCTTTGATAATGAAAGACCTTAAGGCTTTTGTTTAAAATCAATTCATTCACTTTTTGAAATCTTTTACCCGAACTACGGGGTTTTGATCCTTATCTTTCATGAAAGGTACGTAGGCAATGGGTTTCATCCATCCAAACACAAAAATGTAAATAATTTGTATATTCTTCTCTCACCTCTTCAATCATGTTTGCACAAAAATTTCATAAATCAATAACATTTTACAACAAGCGTGAGAAGGGCTCCCTAGAAGTACCTAGGATGCATTGGGTGCCTAACACCTTCCCTTTGCATAACCAACCCCCTTACCCAGATCTCTGACCCTCTTTTACTAGTTTTGTTTGTAAAACTTTTAGGTTTTTGTTCGCTTTCTAACCTTTCCTTTGGATAAATAGAAGTGCGGTGGCGACTCGACTTTGTATGATTTACCTCGGATCTAATCAATATTTCCGACGGTGACGAATACACCGCTACAGAAAAATGGCGACTCTGCTGGGGAATCAAATCTTCCTAGTGGGTTTTGCCAACTTTTCACACTTGTTGTATTATATTGTTTATTTGTTATATGACATATTTTTGTGCAATTTGGGATTAATGTATTGATTGTAACGATTGAATTGCTTGATATATTAATTGCTTATTTGCTTGGTGATCTTTGTGAGATGAGTTCTATACCCGAACTCGAGTGCACAATAGGATAGGAGAATGGCATAGTCTCGTCGACTTGTGTGGAGTTATTCCTTAGCAAGTTGACTTGCGAGTCCATTCACTTGGTGGAGGTCATGTTGGATTAATAATGTCACACAAGTTATTTGTGGTTAGGAATTATTCTTTCAATGTGTGCCTTAGAAGCCAAGGACCTTAGTTTACCAAACCCATCTTGGCCTATTTTAGGACGTAGTGCGGAGGTCGTTCAAATGTAAGATTTGATGCGATTGTTACGCGATACTACACTCATAAGAGTCTCTCTTGAGAATATTTTTGGAATACGAGTATTCGTTCCTCCGATAATATTCGAAAGATGGGATGATGACTATGGGAACCTCTGGTAGAACATGCTTGGCAGGTTTAAACCCTAGTACACTCCCTTTGGGTGGTTTTCAACCGAGACTCCATGCTCGTGACTCGCAACAAACCCGTGATTCATGGTTGAGTCGTTCAGACATCCTTAATATCAATGGAACTTGGGTGTTGATAAGGTGTAAACCATAATCCACCAAAATGGATGATTGATATTAAGGATGATTGAGCCGGCTCATGTATCGTTAATATCAATGGAACTTGGGTGTTGATAAGGTGAAAAACCCTAATCCACCAAAATGGATGATTGATATTAAGGATGCTATGAGCTTTCCCATGACCTTTGTCTGGTGTGCTTTTCTTGATCCTTGAGTGTGATTGTTGCATTCATGCATTCATGCATTCATCTGCATCCATGTCATAAAAAAAATCATCATAAAATTTTCAAGGAACTTAAGGGGTTTATTTGCAAAATTTTCAGACATGGAAAGATAAAAAAGGCATACAAAGAAGTACAGCTTTCGACAACCCGATCTGAAAGAGTTAAGGAATCTGACATCCTATGTACTAGATCCCTTGGGTTTCAAAGCTTGTTATGGGAAGCTTCTGCCTCTGTTGACTACTCAGGTTGATGAAGGGTTGATGGGTACTTTGGTGCAGTTCTATGACCCTCTGTATCACTGCTTCTCTTTTCCAGACTTCCAGCTTCTGCCTACGCTTGAGGAGTATGCTCATCTTGTGGGTATCCCTATTCTGGACCAGGTGCCGTTCAGTGGCTTGGAGAGTATTCCGACTTCTCAAGAGATTGCAGACTTGTTGCACATAGATGAATCCCTGATCGGTGCTCATATGACTACCAAAGGTGGAATTCAAGGTCTCCCTTCTGAGTTCCTCATCGCTCAAGCTACTGTTTATGGGAAGGCCATGAGTGAGGATGCCTTTGAGTCCATATTTGTGTTGCTCATCTATGGGTTGGTCTTGTTCCCCAACATCGACAGATTTGTGGATGTGAATGCTATTAGGATCTTCTCTGCTCTTAATCCCGTTCCGACTCTGTTGGGTGATACCTATTTCTCTTTGCATCTGAGGAATGCGAAGGGTAGTGGCGCTATTGTGTGCTGTTTGCCTCTGTTGTATAAGTGGTTTATTTCTCACTTACCTCAGACGGTCGCTTTCAAGGAGAACAAGGGATGTCTACGGTGGTCTACGAGACTTATGTCTCTCACTAATGATGACATACCTTGGTATGATCGCGTGTATGATGGAGTTCAGATTATCGACTCTTGTGGTGAATTCTCCAATGTGCCTCTTCTTGGTACATGTGGTGGGATTAGTTACAACCCTGTGTTAGCACGTCGTCAGCTTGGGTTCCCCCTAAAGGATAAACCTGATAACATTTTGTTAGAAGGTGTGTTCTTTCAGAAGGGTAAAGATCCCCAAGACCTGAAAGCCAGGATGGTCCGCGCTTGGCGCAAGATCCACAAGAAGGGTAGGAATGAGTTGGGTCCGAAGAATTGCGTTACTTTGGAGCCATATACTTCTTGGGTGAGGAAGAGAGCTGCTGAGTATCTCATGCCTTATGACTATCCGAGACCTACACCTTTGATTATGGTTGGGCCTTCAACCCTCCCTAGTCAAGGAGTAGAGGAGTTGAGAGATAAAGACCGTTCGCGTGCTTGGATCCGTGAACGAGAAGAGTTGCTACAACAGATCAAGGAGAAGGACGCTCTGATTGAGTTCCTCGAGCATCAAGTCATTGATGATCCTGATGATACCTGGACTTCTCTACTCCCTCAGTCTTCCAAGTTCTGGAAAAGGAGGTATGACAGACTCGCCAAAGAGAAAGCAGATATGGAAGCAGCCTATGAGAGAGAGGTGAAGAGGCTTCGTGCATCTCGTCTTCCTGCGTCTCGAGCTCCTAGGGATCCATAGGATGTTTATTTTCCTTTTCCCTTATATATGATTGATAATGCTGTACTTCTTTGTCTCGAATGATATTTGATGAGATTTTTTCCATTAAATTCAAACTGTTTAATATTTCAAAAATTTGCAAATAGAACCCTAAAAGTTCCTTGAAATATAAAAACAAATCATATGCACGAGCATTGCATGCATCATTTGCATAAGCAGGTGTTGTTCCGGTCTTCTTGTCTGTGGCCTAACTCTGTGCTCTTCATTTATTTTGAAGACAAGCTGACTCATCGGTACTACACCAGAGCAAACTCTGCAAGACTAATGGATCATCTTGAGCAAGAGAATCGTGAGTTGAAAGATGAAGTCGCCAGACTCACTGCTTTGATGGAGCAATTTCTAGCCGCTCAGAATCAGTCGTATCTGACGCCTTTAACTCCTCCCCAGAGGACTGTTATCTCTGAGATTGTCTCATCAACAGTGCCAACAGCCATGCCGCCCGGGTTTCCGTGGGGGATGCCTCCTGGTTTTATGCCTGATATTCCTGCTCCAACATTTGCTTCCATGCCGGCATCTAGCCCGGTCCTTGCTATGCCTCCCCCTGTCGTGCATACCATTCCCAGGGTAGACGACACCATCTATCATTCTGAGCCGTCTGAGGGCCCAGATGTTCATGAGAAGATGGACGCTATGAATGACCAATTCCTTGCGCTCCGCAAGGAATTGAAGACCTTTCGAGGAAAGGATTTATTTGGGAAATCTGCTGCCGAGCTGTGCTTGGTTCCCAATGTCAAGATTCCGGTGAAATTCAAAGTCCCAGACTTTGAGAAATACAAAAGGAATACTTTCCCGCTCAGCCACCTGGTCATGTATGCCAGGAAGATGTCAACTCAAACTGAGAATGACCAGCTGCTTATTCATTATTTCCAGGATAGTATGTCCGGTGCTGCACTTCGGTGGTATATGAGTTTGGACAGTGCAAACATCCGTTCCTTCAATGATCTTGGCGAGGCCTTCGTCAAGCAATATAAATATAATATGGATATGGCTCCCAATCGTGATCAACTCAGAGCCATGTCCCAGAAGGACAAAGAGACATTCAAGGAGTACGCCCAGAGGTGGCGAGAGTTGGCAGCTCAGATTACTCCCCCGCTGGAAGAGAAGGAAATGACTAAGATCTTCTTGAAGACTCTTAGTTCGTTTTATTATGAGCAGATGATTGCTAGTGCTCCCTCTGATTTCACCGAAATGGTGAACATGGGGATGCGATTGGAGGAAGGAGTCCGTGAAGGACGGTTATCCAGAGATAAAGGCTCTTCTACTAAACGATATGGGGTGTTTAAGAAGAAAGATGGAGAGGCACATGCTGTGCAATCTCATGTTAAACTCAGAAGACCCTCTGCCAGGAGGAAGCCTGTGCGTTCAGCCAGCAACCAGCATCAGGTGGCTAATATAACACCTGTCTTCAGAGATAATTCTCAGCAATATCAGCGCGGTAATCAACAACCGTCTCAGCAATATCAGCAACAACCTCGTCCTCAACAGCAAGCCTACCAGCCTCGCAGTAATCAAGCCAGTACGAGTTATGAGAGGAAGAAGATCACTTTCGATCCGATTCCAGTATCATATGCAGAGCTGTATCCGTCTTTGATAGAGCGGAAATTGATTACTCCCAGGGATCCTCCGGCTATACCTGCTAACCCGCAGTGGTGGTATAAGCCTGATCAACATTGTGTTTACCACTCTGGTGCTCTGGGCCATAATGTGGAAAACTGCTTTCCGTTGAAGACTAAGGTTCAAGACCTTATGAGATGCGATATTCTGAGCTTCGAGGACTCAGGTCCCAATGTTACAAAGAACCCATTGCTTGAGCATGGGAAATCAGTTAACATGGTCCAGGGTTGCCCTGGCAAACACAAGGTCAAATATGTTAGCCATATTCGACAGTCTCTTGTTGAGTTGCACCGGATGCTGTGTGATTATAGTCATTTGGAGCATGATCATGATAGATGCCGTATCTGCTTTGTCAACAGATTGGGTTGTCGCCAAGTGCGCAGAGATCTTCAGAAATTGCTGGATGAGGGGACCATTGAGATTCTCCAGAACCGAAATGTTGACGAGGTTGAGCCAGAGGTCAACGTCATTTCTCCAGTGTTTCGAGTACCTGAACCTGTTATCATTAAATATGATGGTAGCAAGCAGAAGGTTTCTCCTTCCCTGATTATCAAGCCTGCAGGCCCTGTGCCGTATTCTTCTGATAGAGCAATTCCCTTTCGTTACAGTGCTGTTGCTGTTGAAGATGGGAAAGAAGTGCCATTGCCTTCATCCTCTGTGGTGAATATTGCTGATGTGAGCGGGTTGACCCAAAGCGGTCGTGTGTTTTCAGCGCCTCCTAAGCCTAAGGCTAGGGCTGATTCTGTTGAGTGTCTGGTGGGGAATGTAGTGAGTCCTCCGAATCCGGCACCTGTTGTTAAACCCTCCTCTGTACAAAAGACTCCTACTTCTTCTGTTGGCCCTAGTGGCACTGTGAATGAAGACTGTGATGAGATGCTGAGGCTCATCAAGAAGAGTGAGTACAATGTTGTAGATCAACTTCTACAAACGCCGTCCAAGATATCCGTGTTATCTTTGCTTATGAATTCAGAACCCCATAGGGAGGCTTTGCAGAAAGTTCTGGACGTGGCGTATGTCGATCATGATGTCACAATCGAACAGTTTGATAGCATTGTTGCAAACATTACTGCTTGCAACACCTTGAGTTTCTGTGACTCTGATCTCCCTGAGGAGGGAAGAGACCACAACTTGGCTTTACATATATCCATGAATTGCAAGAACGACGCCATGTCCAACGTACTGGTGGACACTGGGTCATCTCTCAATGTATTGCCAAAAAACACTCTTTCTAGATTGTCATATCAAAGGCCTCCCATGAGGCAGAGTGGTGTTGTTGTGAAAGCATTTGATGGGTCGCACAAGACCGTGATTGGGGAAGTTGATCTCCCGATCAAGATTGGACCTAGTGATTTCCAGATCACCTTTCAGGTTATGGATATTCACCCATCATATAGCTGTCTCCTTGGTAGACCATGGATTCACGAGGCTGGTGTCGTGACATCCACCCTACACCAGAAGCTGAAATTCGTTAAGAATAAGAAACTGGTTGTGGTAGGGGGAGAAAGAGCTCTCCCGGTTAGCCACTTGTCTTCCTTATCTTATATTGATGCTGAGGATGAAGTTGGAACCCCTTTCCAAGCTTTATCTATTGCTGAGCCAATTGAGAAGAAGTCTCCTTCACTTGCTTCCTATAAAGATGCGAAGTTGGCCATTGAGCATGGTGCAACTACTGGTTTAGGGAAGATGATTGAGCTTGAAGACAACAAGTCCCGGGCTGGCATTGGCTATTCTTCTGGGGTCTTCAATGAGAAAGGGCTATTCAAGAGTGGAGGCTTCATCCACACTGCTCAAGCTGAAGAGACTGCTGCTATCTTGGAAGAGGATGCAGAGGATTCCGGCAACTTTGTTATCCCTGGCGGGATCTGCAACAATTGGGTCGCTGTGGATGTTCCTACGGTCATTCATAAGTCAGCATAATATGTTTGCTTTGTTTAAAAACCCTTCTCCCATGCCAAAAGGAGGAGTGATGACATTGTTGGCATCATATATACAATGATATTTTCATTCAATTGATGCATGTTAAACATTTGTTTTTCCATTTGTTTTCACTTTTTGCTTTTTGCATGAAATCGGTGATCACAAAAAACCCTAAAACAAGAATAAAATAAATCTTTTCATCTGCATAATGATTTGCTTGTTTAAATTCTAAAGCTTTTTATTATCCAAAATCATTATGCAGGTTGATTCTAAAACCCATTGAACATAATGATCCAACGCCATCTCCCAATTTTGAATTCCCTGTATTTGAGGCAAAGGAAGATGATGTTGAAGAGATTCCTGATGAGATTTCCCGTCTCCTTGAGCACGAAGAGAAAATCATTCAGCCGCATCTCGAGAATCTGGAAACAGTCAACTTGGGGTCTGAAGATTGTGTTCGGATAGTGAAGATTGGGGCACTCCTTGAAGAGTCTGTCAAGAAGGGGTTGATTAAGTTGCTACGAGAATATGCTGATATCTTCGCCTGGTCGTATGAAGACATGCCTGGTCTAGATACTGATATTGTGCAACATTTCCTGCCTTTGAAGCCTGAGTGTGTGCCTGTGAAGCAGAAGCTCAAAAGAACTCATCCAGATATGGAAGTGAAGATCAAAGAGGAAGTTCAGAAGCAAATTGATGTGGGGTTTCTGGTGACTTCTACGTATCCTCTATGGGTGGCCAATATTGTGCTTGTGCCTAAGAAAGACGGAAAAGTCCGAATGTGTGTGGACTATCGAGATTTGAATAAAGCTAGTCCGAAAGATGATTTCCCTCTGCCACACATTGATATGTTGGTAGACAATACAGCTAAATTCAAAGTCTTCTCGTTTATGGACGGATTTTCCGTATATAACCAGATTAAAATGGCACCCGAGGATATGGAGAAGACAACATTCATCACACCTTGGGGAACATTCTGTTATCGAGTGATGCCCTTCGGTTTGAGGAACGCCGGAGCCACGTATCAATGAGCTATGACTACCTTGTTTCATGATATGATGCACAAGGAGATAGAGGTCTATGTCGATGACATGATTGCTAAGTCTAGAACGGAAGTGGAACATGTTGAACACTTGTTGAAGCTTTTTCAGCGTTTGAGGAAGTACAAGCTTCGTCTGAATCCGAACAAGTGTACATTTGGAGTCCGTTCTGGCAAATTGTTGGGCTTTATAGTCAGCGAGAGAGGTATTGAGGTTGTCCTGTAAAGGTCAAAGCAATACAAGAGATGCCTGCGCCCAAAACTGAGAAGCAAGTCCGAGGTTTTCTTGGTCGCTTGAATTATATTTCCAGATTTATATCCCACATGACTGCCACATGTGCGCCGATATTCAAGCTCCTCCGGAAAGATCAGTCTCATGATTGGACCGAGGATTTCCAGAAAGCTTTCGACAGTATCAAAGAGTATCTGTCCGAACCTCCGATCTTGTCTCCACCTGTGGAAGGGAGACCTTTGATCATGTATCTGACTGTTCTTGAAGACTCTATGGGTTGTGTCCTTGGTCAGCAGGATGAATCAGGAAAGAAAGAGTATGCCATCTACTATTTGAGTAAGAAGTTTACTGATTGTGAGTCTCGATACTCAATGCTTGAGAAAACATGTTGTGCTTTGGCTTGGGCTGCTAAGCGTTTACGCCAGTACATGATAAATCATACAACTTGGTTAATATCCAGAATGGATCCAATCAAGTACATTTTTGAGAAGCCTGCTTTAACCGGGAGGATTGCCCGTTGGCAGATGTTGTTGTCTGAGTATGATATCGAGTATCGAGCTCAGAAAGCTATCAAAGGTAGTATCTTGGCTGACCATTTGGCACACCATCCGATTGAAGATCATCAGTCAGTTCAGTACGACTTCCCAGATGAGGAGATTCTGTATTTGAAAATGAAAGACTGCGATGAGCCTACACTTGATGAAGGTCCGGAACCTGGTTCCAGATGGACGATGGTGTTTGATGGCGCTGTAAATCAATTTGGAAATGGTATTGGGGCAGTGATCATTACTCCTCATGGCACACATATTCCTTTTACAGCAAGGCTAAATTTTAAATGCACGAACAATATGGCAGAGTATGAAGCCGACATTATGGGATTGGAAGAATGCATTGATCTGAGGATCAAGCATCTTGATGTTTACGGTGATTCGACCTTGGTTGTCAATCAGATCAAGGGTGAATGGGAGACGAATCAGCCAAGTCTCATTCCGTATAGAGATTATGCGAGGAGGATTTCAACGTTCTTTACTGAAGTTGACTTTCATCATATCCCTCGAGAAGATAATCGGATGGCAGATGCGCTTGCTACACTTGCATCCATGATTGTGGTGAAGTATTGGAATGAAGTTCCCAATATCACTGTGATGCGCTTGGGTAGACCAGCTCATGTATTTGCAGTTGAAGAAGTCAAAGACGATAAGCCTTGGTATTTTGATATCAAGAATTTCCTTCAGAGCCAGATTTACCCACCTGGGGCATCTGTGAAAGATAGGAAAACTTTGAGGAGACTAGCAGGCAATTTCTACCTCAACGGCGAAGTACTTTATAAGAGAAATTTTGACATGGTTCTGCTCAGATATGTGGATAGACACGAAGCAGACCTGTTAATGACTGAGGTCCATGAGGGTTCATTTGGTACTCATTCCAATGGACATGCCATGGCTAGAAAGATGTTGAGAGCAGACTACTATTGGCTGACAATGAAGTCTGACTGCTGCAAATATGTGAAGAAATGCCACAAGTGTCAAATTTATGCGGATAAGATTCATATTCCCCCGACACTTCTGAATGTGATTTCATCACCATGGCCCTTCTCCATGTGGGGAATCAACATGATTGGCATGATTGAACCGAAGGCGTCCAACGGACACAGGTTTATTCTCGTAGCAATTGATTACTTCACCAAATGGGTTGAAGCCGCATTATATGCGAATGTGACCAGGCAGGTGGTCGTGAAGTTTATCAAGAATCAGCTTATTTACCGTTATGGTGTGCCAGATAAGATCATTACTGATAATGGATCTAATCTGAATAATAAGATGATGGAAGAGTTGTGCGCTGAGTCCAAGATTGCACACCATAATTCCTCTCCTTACAGACCCAAGATGAATGGGGCTGTTGAAGCTGCTAACAAGAATATCAAGAGAATTATCCAGAAGATGGTTGTTACATACAAAGATTGGCATGAGATGCTGCCATTTGCTTTGCATGGATATCGTACATCTGTCTGCACTTCAACAAGGGCAACCCCTTTCTCTCTTGTTTACGGCATGGAGGCTGTTCTCCCAGTAGAGGTGGAGATCCCATCAATGTGGGTCTTGATGGAAGCCAAGTTGATTGATGCTGAATGGATTCAGAGTCGTTACGACCAGTTGAATCTGATTGAAGAGAAGCGATTAACTGCCATGTGCCATGATCAGTTATATCAGCAGAGAATGAAGAAAGCATTCGATAAGAAGGTCAAGCCTCGTGTGTTCCGAGAAGGTGACCTCGTGCTCAAGAAAGTCTTGTCTTTCGCGCCCGATTCCAGGGGCAAGTGGACTCCAAACTATGAAGGTCCATATGTTGTCAAGAGAGCCTTTTCAGGCGGAGCTTTAATGCTCACAACTATGGATGGGGAGGATTTCACTCGTCCTGTGAATTCAGATGCAGTCAAGAAATACTTCGCCTAGATAAAAAAAATATATAGCTCGCTAAGTTGAAACCCGAAAGGGCGACTTAGGCAAAAATGAGCGTCTCGGTGGATTGAAAACCCGAAAGGGCGGTCCAAGCAAAAATTAGAGACATGAAAAAATAATATTTGCATCCCGCTAGATTGAGTACCTCACCCTGGGGCAATCTAGGAAAAAATTAAGGATTTGGCAAGTAACTGCATCCTGACAAGACTTTCTGTTTCACAACTGTCGTTCGTCAGAGATTCTCGCTCAGTCATCGTCAACTGAAGCGTCAAATACATCGGATTCAAATTGGTTGAGAAATGGTCATTATGTTCAATGTAGCCCTCTTCCAATATATATCACCGATTTCAAATTTGTACAGATCTGTGGAGTCTTGCCATTTGCAGACTACCACCCTATCAAATCAATTTGGGCCTTTGTCCCATTATTTGCACTCTTATTTGTTTCAATTCAACAAATGTTTTGCATGTTTTAAATTGATAAAATGTCATTGTTTTAAATAAACATAATTTTTCACAAATTGTTTTTAAACAAAGTGAACATTCACAATGATGAAAGGATACTCAAAGAGATCCATAGTGCTCTCCCAAGGGTGGCATGATTTCCAACAGGGTAAGACATTCGTTCGTTATTCCTGGCATGGCTGTATCCTCTTTCACCATTTTTCTATGGTTGGAGTTGCTCCCCAAGCAGGTTTGTTGTTTGGATCTTCTCCCCAAGTAGAGCATTTGTTGGGACTTCTCCTGAGCAGAGTCTTGACTCCTCCCTATCAGAGGTGCTTGTTGAGGTTTTTTTTTCACCTCCCCTCCCTTCAGCAGAGCAGTGATTTTCTTTCCTCCTCGGCATATGTGGTATTTCAGAAGGCTTGATCTTTGGCGGCTGGTTCCCCGTTCTCCTTCTCTTTCTCAGATAAATCCCCAGTAGATTTGTGGTGGTAGATTTTATCTTTGATGATTCATCCCTTGCAGAGATTTTTTGTTGTTTCCTGATCCCGTCAGAATTGGTTATTCTCTGGTGATCCTGGCTTTCTCTCCTGTGGTGTAGTACCGGGCGTTTGTTCCCTGGGCCTGTTTGAGTTAGATATGTCTGTTTGTCAGCATTCATCAAACATAAATCACGCATAATCATGCATAATCATAAACATTTAGATATTCATGTTGCATTCTTTGCCATATATCTTTTGTTTGTTGTCTCCTGCTAATTGGTGATATAGATCTCCCCAGTAGATCTCCCCAAACAGATGTCAGTGTGTCTGATCTCTCCATTTAGAGTCAGCCCCATAAGCAGAAAATGTATATCCTTTCCTTCCATTTCCCTACTGAGATACTTCCTCGTGGATGACGGTTTGTTTCCGTTTCCTCCCAACACATATATTGGGATGGATTTCCCTAATTGAGTTATTTCCTCATTAGGATGAGTCTTGATTCAGTCCGCCTTTTTGGTTTGATCCTGAATTGGCCTTTTTTGCAACTGTCTCTTGCGCTTCCCCGTGGTATAATTTAATAATTCATTCATATTGTCCCAGGTGGACCTATGTTTGTGGCCTCTACCCAGTAACCGGTAGTTGTAAGTCCTATTCTGTGGTTTCCTACTCATTAACCAGTAGGTATAATCGCCTCTTTGGTGTCTATCTTCACTCAGTATTCAGTGTTGATATTCCACCCTTTAGCGTGAATATTTGCTCAGTGTTTGCTTATTCACCTTTCCCTCAGCGGAGTTGGTGGCCTCTACCCAGTACCCGGTAGTTGTAAGTCCTAACTTTGTGGTTTTCTACCCAGTAGCCGGTAGTTGTAAATCCTATATACCTTTTTTTCCCTCTTTGCGGAGTCTGTGGTTGTTTACCCAGTGATTGGTATTTGTGAACCTTGTGTTCCTCAGCAAGAGTCGTTGGCCTCTACCCAGTAACCGGTAGTTATAAGTCCTATCTCTTTGGCCTCTACCCAGTTACCGGTAGTTATAAGTCCTATCTTTTTGGTTTTCTACCCAGTAGTCGGTAGTTATAAATCCTACTTGTTCCCCTAGCAGAGGTAACCTTTGTGGTTCATTCTGGTTGATGACGGATTTGGTGGTTTTCTACCCAGTATTCGGTAGTTGTAAATCCTATGTTGTTGTTGTTTCTCCCCATCAGAGTTTATACTTCCCTGTGGTATAGATGGATAATTGCTCAGTAACCGGCAATCATTCACCCTATCCTCAACTGAGTCTTCGGTCTTCTACCTAGTATTCGGTAGTTGTAAATCCTATTTCTCCCTGTGCAGAGTTAACCTTGTTGTTCATCTTAACCGATGACGGTTACTCTCCCGTGGTTTTCTACCCAGTATTCGGTAGATGTAATCCCCTCCTTTGCGGTTATCATAATCCAATATTTGGTCTTGATATTCCCTCCTTTTTGTGGATATTTTCTCTGAGTAAGCAATTTTATCCCCAGTGGGTCCTTTCACCGTTTGCCAGTGATATGTTCCCCAGATCATTGATTGTTTATCAATGTATCCCCAGTGAGTCAGATTTCATTTACCCTTTTGCCGGTAATGTCTGTTGCTCCCTTTGATTGGTCATCATTATATACCTAGTTTTGGTATCCCGATGCCTTTCTTTTCGGATGATTTATCCTTTATTAACCCAGTAAGCGGTTGTGGATAATCTTCCATGCGAGTATATTATCTATGTTCTGACGATAATAGATAATATATCTCATGCACTCTTCAGTTGAAGCTTGTTGTGTTTCCCCAGTTGAGTAAGATTCGCTGTTCCTTGTGGAATCGAATATTCATTTCTACCCCTTTTTTGAGCATATCTCCCAGTAACCGGTGATATGTTTCCTGGATAATTGTCGTATGCTTGCAATTTGTCCTCAGCGAGTCATCTTTCGTCTACCATGTTGTTGTTGGTAACGATTGTTTCTCCTTTTCGGTCGATTTATCCTTTATTAACCCAGTAACCGGTTGTGGATAATCTTCCATGCAAGTATATTATCTACGTTCTGACGGTAATAGATAATATATCTCATGCGCTCTTTGGTTGAAGTCTTTTTCTTCCCCAATCGAGTAAGATTCGTATTCCTTTTTTCGGAATCGAATGTCCATCCTTTAGACAAGTCTGTTTTTCCAGCTTTCTTCGGATGATGAGTGTTTTGGCAGTAAAAACCAGTTCACGTCTCGGTTGGTCACCTATTATATACCCAGTAACCGGTATCCCTGGTGTTCCTTCCATGCAAGTATATTATCTACGTTCTGACGGTAATAAATAATATGTCTCATGCACTCTTTGGGTCAAATCTGTTGATTTTTTCTCCAGCAGAGTAAGATTCGTATTCCTTGTGGAATCGAATGTCCATCCTTTGTCAAGTTTGCATTTTTTTCTATCTTCAGGATGATGAGTGTTTTGGCAGTAAAAAACCAATTCACGTCCTGGTCAGTCACCTATTATATACCCAGTAACCGGTATCCATGGTGTTCCTTCTTATCTGCTCCCTATTATGACCTTGGTCCCCTGTGGAGTCAGATTTTCCTGAGTTGAAATATACCTTTTCAGGTCTTCCTCAGATGTTTGAAGTTTTGATATCTCTCACCCGTATACCGGTCTTTGATATTCATTTCTTCCTGAGTTTGTTACCCTGTAACCGGTAACACCTCATTCCTGTTATTTTTCCCAGGAGATTCCTTATTGGATATCCCCAGCTTTGGTCCCTCAGTGGATCGTCCCCAGTGGAGTCCCTTAGTGGATTGTTCCCCTCTGTTTACGGATTTTTATCCGAAGTATCCTTTGTGGATAATTTTGCTGTTTTGGGATCATTCCCCAATACATGCATTGTTCCCCGGCAGGGATATTTTGTTCATCTTTCCCCAGCCTGTTTCCGGATTTTCATCCGAAGTATCCTTTGTGGATAATTCTGCTGTATTAGCGTATTCCCCAATACATGCATCTTCAGTCAGTTTGAGTCTTTCCAATGGATCATCCTATTTGGAAACTCCTGTCTCCCAGTTTTAAGTCGTGACCTGCTCACGCATTTTTGAGTCTTTGTCCCCCAGTAGGGTCTTTCCCCATAGAATGAACTATTCATGGGATTTGTTCATTTATCCATTTGTTCTTTTCTTCTTTGTGGACATATATCCCCACAGATTTTTGTTTTGCATACATACATTTGCATCATGAGGTCTCTTAGGGACCAAAATTTGTCTCTCTGTTATTATTTAAGCCCATTCTACCGCGTCGAGACGAAGATTCTAACCTTCACTTCTCCGGCTAGAATGACCTTAAATAGGGGCATCTGTAAGATCCCAATTTTGTCCCTAAGATCCCTCATCATATCATATCATAGCATTGCATGGCCTCAAGGATCTTTGAGCATCTTGCTTCCTTTCCCTTTGGGTGGGATCCTCTTTTGAGTGATTTAAGATCACCAGGCATTACTTGCATTTTATATCATTGCTTTTATCATTTTATACACTAACAAAAAATACAAAAATATGTCATTAACCTTTGTTACTTACAGCTGAAGCAATTGCAGGTCAAGCACATCAAAAGCATCCATTGAGCAATAGATGGTGGTTCTTCTTGAGATATGAGTCCCATGATCATTTATAAGAGCTTATATGAGCTACGGTATTATTTTGAAGCAAAATTCCCATGTGGTAGAGGCTCAATTTCATCAGAAACATTTCCAGGTCAATTGAAGGCCCAAAAAGTCAACAGTGCAGTCAACTGTGGACTTTGAGGTTGGGGAGTTGATATAGACACTTCTTTCATGTTCAAACAAGTCTCATTTGACATTTCAAACACTCACATTGAAGAATTTGAGGTCAAGTCAAAATTTTCCCAAAATGGAAAATGACCTATAATTTCAAGTTTCCAAAAATGGAAAGTTTTTAGACCAACTTCAACTTAATTTTACATCATCAAAAAAGCTTCAAATGAAATTTTGTTGAACACGAAAGTTGTAGATCTTTCTCTTACCTTTCCAAAAAGTCCAAGATCATAAGCATCTGATGGATGGTTGAAGAATTATGATCAAATGATTGCCAAGTGTGCATGGAACTTCAAATGGCCATAACTTTTGAACCAAAGCTCCAAAATGAGTGCCTCTTTTTGCATTGTGCTTCTCATGACATATAATTTCCAAATTCATCATCACATTGCATGAATTTTCATCACATGATCATTTGCTCTTTCATGCCCATTTTGGAGGGAAATTTAGAAATTTGAATTTGGTGCATCATATGAGTTAAATACCATTGCCATTTTTCTTATTGGAAGATTTTAAGTGAATTTGATCATGCACATGCTACTGTTCACGTCCAAATGCTCCATGCACCTCACATTTTCCACTTTTGGTCACACACCTTATTTTTGCTAATTTCAATTAACCATTGCAAAATACATTTTTCAGCATGATTAAGACAGAGTATATATACCAAATCATAACAGAATTTCAGGGATCTTCATCAATTCTAGATCTAGATTCAAGTTCCCTCCATTTTTTCTCCAAATTGAAACTTCAATTTCTTCCACATAAGCCTTTGATTTTATTGGATATTCTTGTTCTCGGAGCATCATTGAGTATAGATCAAGCTCTTGATTGAAGAATTTGGTGAAGAATCAAGGTGTGCAAGCTCAAGAACTTGAAGATGGAAGTGGCAAATTAATCAAGATCTAGCTCGTATCAAACTTCAATTTCTTCACAAAGCTTCATAACATCATCTCAGGAGTTGATTAGGATACTTGCAAGAGCTCAAAGCCACGATTTCATCATTCTGCTCTTCAAGAGGTTACAATTCGATTATTACCTTTCTTGATTCTATGCACATGTTTATGCTGATAATCATGATGCTTTCAGAATTAAAAATGATTAAGTATTGACTGAGTTATGCATGTTAGAAGTTTTGAAGATTCATAGGTTTTCTCTTCGATTTGCATGATATTTGATGAATTAATGTAAATGAATGCTTGATTCGTATTCCTCATGCCATGACCTTTCATTTGATGTATAATTCGCCTGGATCTGGAAAAAAATTCATGAGACGCTATTGTAGAGCCACCGTCTTCATGAGGAAGACGGTGGAAACCGCCTTGACCGCCGCCGTCGGTACAGACCTTGAGGCGCTAGGGTTTTGCCTAGTCAGGTGCCATGCATGCGCGCCTGTTGGCCATTTGATTGGATCCCTTTCGTTTGACCACATTCCACGTATGCCTTTGACCGTGACTGTATTGCCAACACATTAATAAAACTGCAGCGTTTCACTTGATACACGCTTCGATTCCAGGCTTTTGCGTTTTGGAATATTATTTGGTTCTGCGCTTCATTTTTTGCCATACCTGGTTCGAGTCCTGCAGCTAGCATTTTTTCAAATTTATTCAACCTTTTCTCATTTCCCTCCAATTTAATATGTGCCTTGTCCATTAATTCAAATATTTTTTATCCAACTTTGAAAATTCATATCAATTTGAAAATTAATCCAATTCAATCCATTCTTTTTGCTAAATGTTCATTGGAATGTCCTTTATTTTTTGGTGTGGATTTCATGATTTTATCATTTTTGGAATTTGAATTGTGATTGGTTGATTGAACATATATGCAAAATGTGACATGCTTCATTCATTCTATTGTGAAATGCTCATACCTTAGCCAATTGATTTGAAATTTTATATGATGATTCCCAACATGATGCTTGATGTTTGAGGCTTGGTTTGGTATTTTTCTCATTTTCCATCCCTGTTTTAGGTACATGATTGCATGGTGTGACAATGTGTGTCACATAATTTGATGTCATACTTGTTCATTTTCATTGATATGCCAATTGATCTCTTCTGTTTACAATTTTTGGCATGATGATTGTATTTGACATGTTGTGTGCACCTAAAAATTTCCATGATTGTTTGATGACATTGCTTAATGATTTTGATTTGGTCCATTTTAGGACATGTTCTTACTTGATTAAAGATGCTTCATGTGGAATATCAACTTCTGTTTTGACTTTTTGCTTTGCCTTTGACCCTAGCCTTTGAGCTAGTGGTTTGTACTCATCTTTTGAGCTTTGAATTTCAGGTTTCAAGCAATTAGCCACATTGGTTGATATGATCTCATCATTTGAGATGCAAGTTATTTTGGTTAACTAACCTTGCTGTTTTGTAGGTCCTTAGGTGGCTAACTCACTTGAGTTGTTGACTTGCATTGTGTATATTGGTTGTTTCACTGTTGACTTTCTATTTGGTTTGTCTGAATGTGAATATTGACTTGTTTGATTTTCTTACAGGTACTTTAGTAGCTTTAACTCATTATTTAAGTTGTTTTGCTTTGCTTGTGGTTGGTATACCACTTAGGTAACTTCCTTAACTTCATGTAGTCTGGAAGACCTGCTATCTTTGGCAGGCACCTGTCTAAAGCCCTCCTTAAGAGGCCATGTCTTTGTTTGTTTAATTTTGTGCCAAAAGACCTCATTGAGGCATGGTTACAGATTAAAAGACCTCCTAAGTGAAGAGGCATTGGAAGATAAAAGGGATGTGCAATCCATCCCCTGCTATTCAGTTGAGTCATTCATCTTGCTCGCACTACGTGCTGATGCATTTTGAATAAACACCCAAAATCTTGTTGAGTCAGTCATGTGGAATAGGATCCCCCATTCTGGATCCCCACACCTTCTTTGTTTTGAGCTCACCCAGGCCAGGGTTAAGAGCTATGAGGTCTAATCCTCATCTCCTTTCATCTGCTCACCCTAACTCTTAATGTTAGAGGTTAAGAGCTTCTGTTTACACTTATACAATGGCTTGTTTGTTGAGGTTGATATGACCCCTTAACTAAAGCCCACCCTTGTGTGAAGCCTCTTGTTTGTGTATAGAGTGTGCTTGTTTGTTCATCTGTGCATAATTGTTTGTGTGTGCCTCTGTGCATTGTTTTCATCTTTGAGCATTACTTGTATATCGTTTTCATGATCATTTGCTCATACTTTGTGACATTTTGTTTTGTCCATTGAGGAGTCAATTGTAAGTCCATCTATTGGCATTTGTTTCCTGTGATCTGGTAGGAGTTGGATTTAAGACCATTGATTGGCATTCCATTTCCTTGGAGCTGAATGTAAGACCATTTATTGGCAACTTGTTTCCTCTTTCTATTTGCGTTGGTTTCCTGTGTTGTTAGGAGTTGGATTTAAGACCATTGATTGGCATTCCATTTCCTTAGAGTCGAGTGTAAGACCATATATTGGTAACTTGTTTCCTCTTGCTTATTTTTTCTCTGATACATTGCTTATTTGCTTTTGCCTTTGTGCTTGGCTATTCCAAAGGAACTTCCTTGGATCATTTCTATGATCTTGAGAAAGCAACCTAGTGTGATTGCATTCCTTATCACTCACCTCTTGCATGCTTAACCTTGACCCATATCTTTTCATCCTTAACCCAAAAACCAGAAAATTTGTGCAAACATTCTGACATGTTTTCAAAACTAGAAACCTAGGCCTTATGCCTTTGATTTTCAAACTTGCTTTCATAATACTCATTGTGAATTGAACTTCTAATCAACTTTGACCATTTTTGTGAATACTTCTAATTGGTTAATTCCACTCACTCAATTGTCTTTTGTGGCCCAAGTCCACTTCTTAATAAAATTTTCATGCATTAGCCATAGATCTGAGTTATCTTAGTGGTTGATGTGAATCTCACCTGTGTCCTTAGTGATTGAATTTTAAGACTTCCCTGCTTATTATAGGGTTAACCCCTCACTAGCATGTTGAAGTTGTTCTCACATGGTGGACTTTGTTGATTTAGGTTGAGTGTTCTCCCTTTGATAATGAAAGACCTTAAGGCTTTTGTTTAAAATCAATTCATTCACTTTTTGAAATCTTTTACCCGAACTACGGGGTTTTGATCCTTATCTTTCATGAAAGGTACGTAGGCAATGGGTTTCATCCATCCAAACACAAAAATGTAAATAATTTGTATATTCTTCTCTCACCTCTTCAATCATGTTTGCACAAAAATTTCATAAATCAATAACATTTTACAACAAGCGTGAGAAGAGCTCCCTAGGAGTACCTAGGATGCATTGGGTTTAACAACAGGTGCCGGATTGTTGACCGTTCTCTGGGGAGGAGTTGTGCAATTTGGGATTAATGTATTGATTGTAATGATTGAATTGCTTGATATATTTATTGCTTGTTTGCTTGGTGATCTTTGTGAGATGAGTTCTATACCCGAACTCGAGTGCACAATAGGATAGGAGAATGGCATAGTATCGTTGACTTGTGTGGAGTTATTCCTTAGCAAGTTGACTTGCGAGTCCATTCACTTGGTGGAGGTCATGTTGGATTAATAATGTCACACAAGTTATTTGTGGTTAGGCATTATTCTTTCAATGTGTGCCTTAGAAGCCAAGGACCTTAGTTTACCAAACCCATCTTGGCCTATTTTAGGATGTAGTGCGGAGGTCGTTCAAATGTAAGATTTGATGCGATTGTTACGCGATACTACACTCATAAGAGTCTCTCTTGAGAATATTTTTGGAATACGAGTATTCGTTCCTCCGATAATATTCGAAAGATGGGATGATGACTATGGGAACCTCTGGTAGAACATGCTTGGCAGGTTTAAACCCTAGTACACTCCCTTTGGGTGGTTTTCAACCGAGACTCCATGCTCGTGACTCGCAACAAACCCGTGATTCATGGTAGAGTCGTTCAGACATCCTAAATATCAATGGAACTTGGGTGTTGATAAGGTGTAAACCATAATCCACCAAAATGGATGATTGATATTAAGGATGATTGAGCCGGTTCATGTATCGTTAATATCAATGGAACTTGGGTGTTGATAAGGTGGATTTCATGATTTTATCATTTCTGGAATTTGAATTGTGATTGGTTGATTGAACATATATGCAAAATGTGACATGCTTCATTCATTCTATTGTGAAATGCTCATACCTTAGCCAATTGATTTGAAATTTTATATGATGATTCCCAACATGATGCTTGATGTTTGAGGCTTGGTTTGGTATTTTTCTCATTTTCCATCCCTATTTTAGGTACATGATTGCATGGTGTGACAATGTGTGTCACACAATTTGATGTCATACTTGTTCATTTTCATTGATATGCCAATTGATCTCTTCTGTTTACAATTTTTGGCATGATGATTGTATTTGACATGTTGTGTGCACATAAAAATTTCCATGATTGTTTGATTCATTTCTGTTTTAATATGGAATTTTGATTCTTGATGATCAATTGTGTGCTTTGAAATTGCCTTTGCCATATCTTGATCATGTGATGACATTGCTTAATGATTTTAATTTGGTCCTTTTTTGGACATGTTCTTACTTAATTAAAGATGCTTCATGTGGAATATCAACTTCTATTTTGACTTTTTGCTTCGCCTTTGACCCTAGCCTTTGAGCTAGTGGTTTGTACTCATCTTTTGAGCTTTGAATTTCAGGTTTCAAGCAATTAGCCACATTGGTTGATATGATCTCATCATTTGAGATGCAAGTTATTTTGGTTAACTAACCTTGCTGTTTTGTAGGTCCTTGGGTGGCTAACTCACTTGAGTTGTTGACTTGCATTGTGTATATTGGTTGTTTCACTGTTGACTTTCTATTTGGTTTGTCTGAATGTGAATATTGACTTGTTTGATTTTCTTACAGGTACTTTAGTAGCTTTAACTCATTATTTGAGTTGCTTTGCTTTGCTTGTGGTTGGTATACCACTTAGGTAACTTCCTTAACTTCATGTAGTCTGGAAGACCTGCTATCTTTGGCAGGCACCTGTCTGAAGCCCTCCTTAAGAGGCCATGTCTTTGTTTGTTTAATTTTGTGCCAAAAGACCTCATTGAGGCATGGTTACAGATTAAAAGACCTCCTAAGTGAAGAGGCATTGGAAGATAAGAGGGATGTGCAATCCATCCCCTGCTATTCAGTTGAGTCATTCATCTTGCTCGCACTACGTGCTGATGCATTTTGAATAAACACCCAAAATCTTGTTGAGTCAGTCATGTGGAATAGGATCCCCCATTCTGGATCCCCACACCTTCTTTGTTTTGAGCTCACCCAGGCCAGGGTTAAGAGCTATGAGGTCTAATCCTCATCTCCTTTCATCTGCTCACGCTAACTCTCAATGTTAGAGGTTAAGAGCTTCTGTTTACACTTATACAATGGCTTGTTTGTTGAGGTTGATATGACCCCTTAACTAAAGCCCACCCTTGTGTGAAGCCTCTTGTTTGTGTATAGAGTGTGCTTGTTTGTTCATCTGTGCATAATTGTTTGTGTGTGTCTCTGTGCATTGTTTTCATCTTTGAGCATTACTTGCATATCATTTTCATGATCATTTGCTCATACTTTGTGACATTTTGTTTTGTCCATTGAGGAGTCAATTGTAAGTCCAGCTATTGGCATTTGTTTCCTGTGATCTGGTAGGAGTTGGATTTAAGACCATTGATTGGCATTCCATTTCCTTGGAGCTGAATGTAAGACCATTTATTGGCAACTTGTTTCCTCTTGCTATTTGCGTTGGTTTCCTGTGTTGTTAGGAGTTGGATTTAAGACCATTGATTGGCATTCCATTTCCTTGGAGTCGAGTGTAAGACCATATATTGGCAACTTGTTTCCTCTTGCTTATTTTTTCTCTGATACATTGCTTATTTGCTTTTGCCTTTGTGCTTGGCTATTCCAAAGGAACTTCCTTGGATCATTTCTATGATCTTGAGAAAGCAACCTAGTGTGATTGCATTCCTTATAACCCACCTCTTGCATGCTTAACCTTGACCCATATCTTTTCATCCTTAACCCAAAAACCAGAAAATTTGTGCAAACATTCTGACATGTTTTCAAAACTAGAAACCTAGGCCTTATGCCTTTGATTTTCAAACTTGCTTTCATAATACTCATTGTGAATTGAACTTCTAATCAACTTTGACCATTTTTGTGAATACTTCTAATTGGTTAATTCCACTCACTCAATTGTCTTTTGTGGCCCAAGTCCACTTCTTAATAAAATTTTCATGCATTAGCCATAGATCTGAGTTATCTTAGTGGTTGATGTGAATCTCACCTGTGTCCTTAGTGATTGAATTGTAAGACTTCCCTGCTTATTATAGGGTTAACCCCTCACTAGCATGTTGAAGCTGTTCTCACATGGTGGACTTTGTTGATTTAGGTTGAGTGTTCTCCCTTTGATAATGAAAGACCTTAAGGCTTTTGTTTAAAATCAATTCATTCACTTTTTGAAATCTTTTACCCGAACTACGGGGTTTTGATCCTTATCTTTCATGAAAGGTACGTAGGCAATGGGTTTCATCCATCCAAACACAAAAATGTAAATAATTTGTATATTCTTCTCTCACCTCTTCAATCATGTTTGCACAAAAATTTCATAAATCAATAACATTTTACAACAAGCGTGAGAAGGGCTCCCTAGGAGTAACTAGGATGCATTGGGTTTAACAACAGGTGCCGGATTGTTGACCGTTCTTTGGGGAGGAGTTGATGGCGTTGGAGAAGACTGGCTCTGGGCAGCCAAGAATGACTCCATCAGGGCAGTCATCCTGGCTACTTCCTCTTTCAGCTCGCGGTTTTCTTGTTCTAGATGATCCATCAGTCTCGAAGAGTTGGATTTGGTGTAGTACCGGTGAGTCAGCTTGTCTTCAAAATAATGAAGAACACAGAGTTAGACCATAGGACAAGAAGCCTGGAGCAAAACCTGCTTATGCACATGATGCATGCAATGCTTGTGCATATGATTTGTTTTTTATTTCAGAGGAACTTTAGAGTTCTATTTGCAAATTTTGGGAAATATTACACTTTTATCATATATGGAAATGTCTCATCAATAATATTTGGAAAATATTTTTTCATCAAAGAAGTACAGTATTGGTAACCGAATACAAGAGAAAAGGAAAATAATCATCCAATGGATCCCTAGAAACAATCATCTAAAGCTTGGGACACAGGAAGGTAAGATGCACGAAGCCTCTTCACCTCCTCCTCATAGGCTGCCTCCATATCTGCCTTCTCCTTGGCGATTCGGTCGTACTTCCTCTTCCAAAACCTGGAAGACTGAGGAAGTAGAGAAGTCCATGCATCATCAGGATCATCAATAACCTGATGCTCGAGAAACTCAATTACATCATCTTTTTCCTTAATCTGTTGAAGCAACTCTTCTCGTTCACGGATCTAAGCACGTGAACGGTCTTCATCTCTCAACTCCTCTACTCCTTGGTCAGGGAGGGTTGAAGGCCTAGCCATAACCAAAGGTGTAGGTCTCGGATACTCGTAAGGCATAAGATACTCAGAAGCTCTCCTCCTAACCCAAGCAGTATAAGGCTCCAAAGCGACACAATTCTTCGGACCTAGCTCCTTCCTTCCTTTCCTATGAATCTTGCGCCAAGCGCGGACCATCCTAGCTTTCAAGCCTTGGGGATCTTTACCCTCCTGAAAGAACACACCCTCTAACAAAATGTTATTGGGTTTATCCTTTAGGGGGAACCCAACTGACAACGTGCTAAAACAGGGTTGTAGTTAATCCCACCACATGTACCAAGAAGAGGTACATTGGAGAATTCACCACAAGAGTCGATAATCTGCACACCATCATATACACGGTTGTACCAAGAGATATCACCATTAGTGAGAGACATAAGTCTCGTGGACCACCGTAGACATCCCTTGTTCTCCTTGAAAGCGACCGTCTGCGGTAAGTGAGAAATAAACCACTTATACAACAGAGGCAAACAGCACACAATGGCACCACCACCCTTTGCATTCCTCATATGCAAAGAAAAATAAGTGTCACCCAACAGAGTCGGAACGAGATTAAGAGTAGAGAAAATCCTAATAGCGTTCACATCCACAAACTTGTCGATGTTGGGGAATAACACTAACCCATAGATGAGAAGTACAAATATGGCCTCAAAGGCGTCCTCACTCGTGGCCTTCCCATACACAGTAGCTTGACCAATGAGGAACTCATAAGGGAGACCTTGAATTCCACCTTTGGTAGTGATATGAGCACCAACCAGAAATTCATCTATATGCAACATATCAGTTATCTCTTGAGAAGTAGGAATACTCTCCAAGCCACTAGATGGTAACTGGTCTAGAATAGGTATGCCCACAAGGTAAGCATACTCCTCAAGCGTGGGCAAAAGCTGAAAATCCGGAAAAGTGAAGCAACGATACAAAGGATCATAAAACTGCACCAATACACTCATCAATCCTTCATCCACCTGAGTAGTCAGAAGAGGAAGAAGCTTCCCAAAACGAGCTTCGAAACCCAAAGAATCTAATACATAAGATGTCAAATTCCTTTGCTCTTTCAAATCTGGTTGTCTGAAGCTGTACTTCTTTGTATTCCTTCTTTGTCTTTCCATGTCTGAAAATTTGCAAATAGACCTCTTAAGTTCCTTGAAAATTTTCTTATTGTTTTGATGATATGGATGCAAATGGGTGCATGAATGCATGAATGAAACAATCACACTCAAGGATCAAGCAAAGCACACCAAACAAAGGTCATGGGATGGATCATATTATCCTTAATATCAATCATCCATTTTGGTGGATTATGGTCTACACCTTATCAACACCTAAGTTCCATTGATATTAAGGATACATGAAAAGATCAACCATGAATCAAGGGTTTGTTGCAAGTCACGAGCATGGGGTCTTGGTTAAGAACCACCCAAAGGGAGTGTACTAGGGTTTAAACCTGCCAAACATGTTCTACAAGAGGTTCCCATAGTCATCATCCCATCTTTCGGATATTATCGGAGAAACGACTACTCGTATTCCAAAAATATTCTCAATAGAGACTCTTATGAGTGTAGTATCGCGTAACAATCGTATCAAATCTTACACTTGAACGACTTTCGCACTACATCCTAAGAATAGGCCAAGATGGGTTTGGTAAACTAAGGTTCTTGGCTTCCAAGGTCTATATTGGAAAGAGTAATGTCCAACCACAACTACTTGTGTGACATTATTGATCCCAACATGACCTCCACCAAGTGAATGGACTTGCAAGTCAACTTGCTAAGGGATAACTCCACACAAGTCAACAAGACTATGCCATTCTCCTATCCTAAGTGCACTCGAGTTCGGGTATAGAACTCATCTCACAAAGATCACCAAGTATACAAGGAATTAATATTCAAGCAATTCAATCATTACATACAATACAGTAATCCCAAATTGCACAAAAATATGTCACAAAACAATATACAATACAATACAACAATTATGAAAAGTAGGCAAAACCCACTAGGCAAATTTCTTTCCCCGGCAGAGTCGCCACTTTTCTGTAGCGGGGTATTCGTTACCATTAGAGATATTGACTAAATCCAAGGTAAACCGTACAAGTCGAGTCGCCACCGCACGTCTATTTATCCAAAGGAATGGTTAGAAAGCGAACAAAAACCTAAAACTTTTATCGAATCAAAAACTAGTAAAAATGTCAGAGATCTGGGTAAGGGGGTTAGTTATGCAATGGGAAGGTTTTAAGCACCCAAAACATCCTAGGTACTCCTAGGGAGCCCTTTTCACATTTGTTGTAAGGTTGGTATTTTGTGAAAATTTATTTATGCAAACATGATTGAAGAGATGAGAAGAGAATATACAAGTTTATTTACATTTTTGCGTTTGGATGGATGAACCCATTGCCTACGTACCATCTTAAAAAAGATTAGGATCAAAACCTCGTAGTTCGGGGTAAAAAATCTCAAAAGAAGTTGGTGAATTGATTGGTCAAAAAGCCTTAAGTTCTTTTGTTATCCAAGGGAGAAAACTCAACCTAAACCACAAATCCACCATGTGAGGATAGCTTCAACATGCTTGTGAGGGGTTAACCCTATAATAAGCATGAAAGACTCATTGTCCATCACTAAGGATACAGGTGATTATTACATCTACCTCAAGGATAACTCAAACCTAATAGCTAAAGGTTATGAAAAAATTTTGATTAAGAAAGTGGCCATTGAAACCACAAAAAGTATTTGGATGGATTATATTTACCAATGAAACGTATGTACAAAAATGGTCAAAGTTGACTTAGAAGTTCAATTCAAAATAAGTGTTATGAAAAGAAAGTTTGCAAAATCAAAATCATAAGGCTTAGGTTTCTAATGTTTGAAAACAAAGATTAAATGTTTGCACAAAAAGTTTTGGCTTGGGTTAGAGTGGAGAGAAGAAGAAGAATGACTAAGATCCTAAGCATACAAGAGGTGAGGGATAAGAAACAAAACCACAAAAGGAGTTCCTCTCTTGAGATCATATTGATGATCCAAGTAGCTCCCATCCTTTGGAATAAGCAATCACATAAGCATAAACTCAAGCAATCAACAATTAAATGAATTCTTGGAAGATTCTCCAATGGCTCTTGGATTCCTCTCTCTTAGAAACTCATGGTAATGGTTCTTCAATTTGGCTCAACATTGGAATCCCTAGCACAAGAACACATACATCAAAAAGTTCTATTAACAATCAAAGAATGGACAAGAGGGAGTTTAGAATTTGGTCCTTTCAATGTTCATCTTCAAGCTTTAAGCATTCTAAAGGCATGAGGCCTAGTTGCTCTTTGACATTTAAGCACTCTAAAGGCATGAGGCCTAGTTTCTCTTCAAACTCCATTAGCTTGGGTAAAGTCCTAAAGTTTAAGTCCATTTTGTCCAATTCTTTGCATTTGGTCAACAACGAACAAACAAAACACAAGCATAAAAGATATATACATAATTATATGCTCAAGTGAGCAAAAGGCAAATGGCATTAACATAAACATGTGCTCCAATGAGCAAAGGAAAAAACAAATGAATAATATGTACAAGAATAATAAATTGCATAAATGTAAAGTGCAAAAAGTAAATGCTAATGGTTAATAGTTAATGTTAGTAGTTAGTGTGCAATAAGGCAAATTTAGCGCTATGTTAAGCAATCGTAATTGGACTTATGTAGAAGTCACAACTACCTGAGGCCGGTCAATAATAATGTAGGCAATAACACAAGTTAGAAGTCTTGATTAGTAAACCAAGTTCCAATAACTTGCCATGCCAAAAGAAAATGGGAAATGATATTGTATTGGTTTAAGTCCTTTGCATGATTTAGAAAGAAACCTATCCTTAATGCAAAGCCATTCACTTGATCATTTGATCAAGATGAATTAGATTTGAATCAAGGAAGATTAAACCTCCCTAATCAATGCTAACTTATCAACCTTTAACTCATTGATCAAAAAGAAAGAAGAAGAAGAAGAAGAAGAAGATGGATAATGGAAATGGAAAGAATAAAGTGCATTAAATGAAATGAAATGTACCAATCAACAAGTGTTGACCAATGACATTGAGGATCATGGTCAAATAATCGAAAACAGAAGTGAGATGAAGATTGGAGGTCAAGAAATGAACAAAATATTTTTGGCATTTTTAATATTTAAAATAAACTTGAATTAAAACATTAAAAAAAGGTCAAACTTCAAAGTTACTTCAAATCAACTTTGAAAAGTCCAAGTGATTTATCCTAAGTCCAACAAGGTCAAACAAAGTTTGACAAAAAATTTCAGCATTTTTAAAAGTCAGAAACTATTTTTAATCAATTAAAAATGAATAAAAATGACCTAATTGAACTAAAATCTCAAATAAATCTCAAAGCAATTAAAAAATTGATGAGAATATTTTTCATAGATCCATCATCATTCAAAGAGGTAGAGAAAATATTTTTGTATTTTTTGAATATCAAAAACTATTTAAAATGAATTAAAAATAACCAGAAAAGAGAAAATTCACAACAAATATCAAATGACAAAATAAAAAATATTAAAAATCATTTTTAGAAACTAGAATTTAAATGGAGAAGAATGCAGTTGGTCCCATATTTTTTGGAATTAAAATGGAGAAGTTATGAATTTTTGAAATAAAATGGAATAAAAGAAAATAGAATGGAAAATCAGAAATTAAGAGAAATCAGGAGGCGTCTGATCAAGCCTCATTAATTGACGTGGTTGATCAGACGCTCCACATGCGCGCGCTCATGGTAGGCCTTAGTCAACTGAGCAACACAATGAATTATTAAAAGTCATAACATCCAAGCGTGGAGATTAGATCTGGAGATTGAGATCAATGGCTCACATTGAATCTGGCAATGAGACGGTGGCCAGCGCCACCGTCTTCTCCGGCTAGCTCCGGTGAAGGTCAAAAAATGCAGAGATTCAAATGCTCACTAAAATGGACGATCTAGGCATCAATCGAAAGAGGAAGTGATGTACATCACTCCTATACCACTCACTTCCACTCTAGATTCCTATTAAGAGAGAAATCAGAGATGGAAGCTTGATGGTGTTCAGCATGAACTTCATGAATTTTGAAAATTGAGCATACATCAATGATGCCTCTATAGAGAGGACTTCAGACAACACAATATCAAGGCCAATAGATCAAGGAATAGGGAGTTTCGAAGAAAAAACCAGTTGGAGCACACCTTTGAATTGTGAAGCTTTGAGTCACTTTCCTTGCTTCCTCTTGCCAAACAGAACTTCTATGGACTGGATGATGAAGGTTTAGGAACTTTAGATCTAAAGATTCAACCAAATTCAATTGAATTTCAGATCTGAAATTTTTGAAGAAAATGGATTTAGTTTCTTTGGTATGGTTGTGGATTCAATTGTGCAGCATATCAGGCGCCTTCAGGTTGATAAATTATGAAGCATAGCACATGTATTTATAGCTGGAATTGGCTGAACAAATGAGTTTTCTCGTGTGCATGGCAAGTGGATTTTCCTTGCATGGGCTTGCA
Source organism: Lathyrus oleraceus (assembly GCF_024323335.1). Classification (NCBI taxonomy): domain Eukaryota; kingdom Viridiplantae; phylum Streptophyta; class Magnoliopsida; order Fabales; family Fabaceae; genus Lathyrus; species Lathyrus oleraceus. Next base: position 36,876,583 of record NC_066582.1, read on the forward strand.
TGATCATGTAGAAGGCCCAAACTCAATTGCATTTGCATGCTGATGACCAAACAACTTGAAATGGGCGTGTAGTTGGCAATGCATAAGCTTGTGCATGGAATTCTAACATGTTATGCATAATTGAGCCTAAAATTTCACCTCTTCGAAAATGCCACTTGAAAAATTGAAACATAGGCATGTGGGTAATGGTTGGAAAGGTTTTGACATAAGGAACAAATGTTATGTTGGGCCAAAACTCATTTGAAGTGTGGAAATTTATGAAAACAGGCCATGAAGTTCATAGTGCAAAACATGCCTTTGAGAATTTTGCCAAATTGGTCCAACTTCAAGCCCCTTATGTTTTGATGATGCATGCCTCAAATGGAAAAACCTCCAACATAAAAGTTGTATATCGTTTCAAGAAAATCAAAATGGACTCAAATTTTGCATCATTTGGATTTTTGATGAAGGAGTTATGAGCACTTGAAGTTGGACTTTTTTGTCTTTCAATGCATTTGGTCCAAAGTGACCTATAATGTTTTGCATTATCACATGTATTTCCTTTGAGATTATGAAATTTTGTTCAACATAAAATTTGAATTAGAAATCTTAAACTTTCCAATGCATTTGATCCCATCTCAAAATCATAAAAATGAATGAGTTATGTTCTTGGGAAGTTGACCCAAAAATAGGGTTTCAGTCAAAATGACCTATAATGTTCTAGAATGGATGATGACCTTCCAAGCTTCAAATCAATTTTTTATGAACATTAAAGTTTTTCATATTGTCCTTAAGAACAATTTTTATTTTGGGATCATCTCCATTTGACCAACACATAAAAAGTTAGGTCTCAGTGCATTTCAAAATAGTCAGATGAATTGACTGATCAACTTCTCAAGTCCACAACTCATATCTTGATGAATTAATGATTGAGGACACTCAAATAAGTTCAAATATGCATGAAATGATGAATTAAAGAACTTCCCTTGATTGTATTTGATCATGGGCTGAGGTTTCTTCATGAGCAAGACACACTTGGTACATAGATGAATTAGGGTTTCCTTGAGAAACAAACCTTAAACCCTTTGACTTGCTTTGATCAAAATGATTAATTGAGATACTAGGGAGGCATATTTGATGGATGAGAGCTTTGGGAACCATTACCATGTTGGCTTTCATCTTCACTTGGCCATATCTTTGCACAAAGGATCTCCTAGAAGCTCTTAGACCTTGTGATTGCTCAAGCTACAAACAAGAAATGTTAGTGACATATTTTTGTGCTTTTGGTTAGCAAATAAAAAGGAGAAAGGCAATAATATACAATTCAAGTATGCTTGGTGATCTTAAACCACTCACAAGGGATCCCATCCAAAGGCAAAGGGAACCAAGATGCTCATGATCCTTGAGGCTTTGCAAATGCAATGTTATGATACCATGAGGGATCTTAGGGAAAAAATTTGGGTCTTACACATAATACCAAAGGTCTTGTCAAACATAAAATTATAAATAATTGAATTCTTTTCTCATACCCTCATTCTACTTTTCATCAAACATCTTTTCAACTAAAACACTTACACACAAAAGGGCTCCCTAGGAGTACCTATGACACTTTGGGTGCTAATACCTTACCTTTGTGTAACCAACCCCCTTACATGTAATCTCTAACATTTTATTAGTTTTGATTTGAAAACTTATTATCTTTGGGTTTTGTACATACTTTTTCCCTCTTCCTTTGGATACAATAAAAGCGCGGTGGCGACTCTGGTTTTATTGACGTCGAGTTAACCAATAGCTCGATGGTCATGAATTTACCGATACAAGTATCTGCTTGAGCCTCTGATTTTGTCTCCGCCTGTTGAAGGAAGATCTTTGATCATGTATTTGGCTATGCTTGAAGAGAGTATTGGTTGTGTTCTTGGTCAGCAAGATGAATCTAGTAAGAAAGAATATGTTATTTACTACCTCAATAAGAAGTTCACCGATTATGAGTCTCAGTATTTTATGCTTGAAAAGACATGTTTTGCTTTGGCTTGAGCTGATAAACGTTTGCGCTAGTATATGTTGAATCATACTACTTGGTTGATATCCAAGATGGATCCAATCAAGTACATAATTGAAAAGCCTGCTTTAATTGGTAAGATTTTCCGTTGGCAGATGTTGTTATCTGAGTATGATATTGAATACCGAGCTCAAAAAGTGATTAAAGGTAGTGTCTTGGCTGACCATTTGGCTTACCAACCTATTGATGATTATCAACCAGTGCAGTTCGACTTCCCTGATGAAGAGATATTGTATTTGAAGATGAAAGACTGTGATGAACCATTGCTTGAAGAGGGGCCAGAGCCTGGTTCCCGTTGGGGTGTGGTATTTGATGGAGCTGTTAATTCATATGGTAGTGGCATTAGGGCAATGATTATAACTCCTCAAGGAACTCATTTTCCGTTTACAGCCAGATTGACCTTCAAATGTACCAATAATATGGCCGAGTCTGAAGCTTGCTTTATGGGGCTCGAAGAATCCATTGATCTTAAAATCAAATATCTGGATGTCTATGGAGATTCAGCTTTGGTTGTTAACCAGATCAAAGGTGAATAAGAGACGAATCACCCCGGTTTGATGCCATATAGAGATTATGGGGGAAGGATATCAACTTTCTTTACAAAGGTTGAGTTTCATCATATCCCTTAAGATTAAAAACGGATGGCAGATGCTCTTGCACCGTTGGATTCCATGATTGTTGTGAATTATTGGAATGAAGTTCCTAATTTGGTTGTGATGCACCTTGATAGGCCAACTCATGGGTTTGCTATTGAAGAGATCAAAGATGATAAGCCATGGTACCATGATATTAAGTTTTTCCTCCAAAGTTATATATACCCGCTTGGGGCATCTTTGAAAGACAAGAAGACTGGCGGACAACTTCTACCTGAATGGTGATGTGCTTTACAAGAGAAGCTTCGATATGGTTTTGCTCAGATGCGTGGATAGACACGAAGCAGACCTGTTGATGACTCAATTCCATGAAGTTCCCTTTGGTACTCATTCTAATGGACATGCTATGGCAAAGAAGATGTTGAGAGAAGGTTACTATTGGTTGATAATGGAATCTGACTGTTGCAAATATGTGAAGAAATGCCACAAGTGTCAAATCTATGCGGATAAGATTCATGTTCCTCCGACACTTTTGAATGTCATTTCCTCTCCATGGCTCTTCTTCATGTGGGGAATTGATATGATTGGCATGATAGAGCCCAAGGCATCAAATGGACATCATTTAATTTTAGTGGCTATTGACTACTTCAGGAAGTGGGTTGAAACAACATCTTATGCTAATGTAACCAAGAAAGTTGTTGTGAGGTTTATCAAGAATCAGATCATATGCCGATATGGTGTTCCAAGTAATATAATTACTTGTAAGACCCCAATTTTTACCCTAATATCCCTCATGCTAGCTCATCATTGGCATTGGCTTTGAGATCACACCTTAGCATCCCCCTTACACATCACTCATTGGGTTTGCATTGGGAGAGATCACCAAGCACATTTGATTTTATCATAATTTATTTTGTTTTGTTTAATAACCAAAATACCAAAATTATGTCTATGTATGTCTTTGTTTCTTTTGTAGGTGTGTGTGTGTGTATGTGTATCCATTTGTGCCCCCACCAAGCTCATAACCAGGGTTTGAGGCCCTTCATGCAAAGAGATCAATCCAACAATGATCAACTTTGGTTATAAACATCATATATGGATCCCCATGTTCTTCATTTGTCAATCTGATAAAGAATTCATCAAGAGTTTAAAACTTGTTTACCTTGGAAGCCCTAATTCATCTGGGTAGCTTGTGTGACTTCCTCAAAACGTTTCCTCAACAATTGGTCAAATATATCAAGGTATACTTAATTTTACATCATATTATGCATATATGATCCTCCATGAGTCCCAAAGAACAAGAGAACTTCAACTTTGCAAGTTGGTTCAAAGAAGTTGACCAGAGAAAGTCAATTGGTCAAAACTAGGGTTCCCTAGACCCTATCGCCTATAGTTTTTGTCATATGAAAATGATTACAAGAGAAAAGTTATTACTTATGACATTCCAAACAACTTTAATGTTGACATCAAGATCTAGGTGAAAGATTATAGGTTATTTTGTCTGTGCCCTAGTTAGGAGGTCAACTTCTAAGAACCATAACTTGCTTAATTTTTATGATATGAGGGCCATCCAAGTTTCATGATAAATTTCAAGATGTATTATACAACATTTATTCTTTGAAAAATGTCAAATTCTACTTGCAAGGTAATTTTCCAATAGGAAACATTATAGGTCATTTTGGGCCATTACCATTGAACATGCAATTTTCCTCAACTTCTAAAATCCATAACTCCCTCATGCCAAATCCAAATGGTATCAAATTTGTGACCAAATTGAATAAGAATATAATAGATACAACTTTGGTGAAGAAATAAGTTTCATTTGATGCTCATAGAATAAGTTATTCAAGGTGGAAGGAGTGGTCATTTGACTTGGGACTTAGAAAATTTTCAATCATGTTTGATTTCTCAAACTTTCACCTCAAAATTCATCATGATCCAAGCTCCAAATGTAAAATTGTTCAACATAAAAGTTGTTCCCCTTGATGTCACCTTTCCAAATCATCAAAGATCACTTCAATCTGGACAAGAATTCAGGGACTTGCGCATGGTTCCTCTGGTGGGCTTGTTTTGGCAACATTTGAACTCAAATGGTTATTTCCTTTTCCATGGTTATTTCCTTTTCCATGCTTCCATGTAATGACTTGAGTATCCATTATGCATGAATTGGAGTTGGATTTCATCATTGGTTGGGCCTAATTCTATGCCCATGCACCCATGCACCAATGTTGTTTTTTTGGCCAAAATTGAAAAGGTGCAAAACTGAATTCCATAGCCTATAAATACAACTGCATTGCCTCAAGAACAACACACGCACATTTCCCAGGCCTTGCCAAACCATTTAAGAACCATACTTCATAGAATTCCTTGAAGGTTTCTTTGAAATCGAGTTTGAATTTCACCTTATGTTTTGGGATTCAAACTCCAAGGATTCATTTCCATTTTCACATTAATTGATCACTGCAAGCAAGAGGAGGAAGAACCAAGTGGATTCAGATCAAGATCAACCCAAATCATTGCTACCCAAAGGTGATTTTTCCAAACTTCAAACCTTCGACTCTCACTCAATTCTTCTCCATTCTCTTCGATTATTGGATGTCTAAAGTCCTACCAATGTAGGAAATAAGATTGATTTGCTTTGAGGCCAAATCGAAGCAACTCGGATCGTGTACCTCAAAATTCAATTTATCATATCTCTCAATATATTTGGAATTGGACAAAATTAAGGCAAGATTCAAGTTCCTGGGCTTTTTCTCTTTAAAATAACATTCTTACTTTTCATTTTTTGATTGGTTAAGGATGGACCAGTCTGGTGAGGTCCACCAGAGAAGATGACCGAAGCTAGGGCTCCGACGGTGTGCTGGCATTGTCCAGACCATCTGATCATGAGTCCTCATTTTAATCTCAATCCTCCCTTCTAATTACCACTTGTACATGCATGTTTGTTGTGGACTATGGTGGATGATACGCGCTTGACCATCAAATATGCCACCTCAATTAATGAGGGAGATCTGATAGCCCTTATTTTTCCTAATTTCTATTTTATTACTGATTTTCCATTTAATTCCTTTATTTTGTTTAATTCATATTAATTTCATTTGAATCCAAAAAATATGGGAATTTCACCAAAAATCTTTAAAAATTTCCCTCTTTCATATTTTGAATTAAAATTATTTTTTGGATTAATTTTGATATTTTTCATGAATTAAATGTTTTTTTGGCTTATTATTAATTATTTTAAAATACTTTTGACTTTCCAAAAACTATGGAAATTTTTGTCTAAGGTCCTTTGACCTTTATTGACCTAGGATAAATTCCTTTGCCATTTATTTGGTGCTTTGAAGGGATTTGAGGGTTTGTCCATTTTAAAATGCATTTTAATTCATTTAATTTGATTTTTAATTGAATAAATGCTTGAAAATTGTGTAGAGCCATTTTTATGGTCTTGTGATGTTTGACTTTTTGTTTGGCCTTGATCAGGGTTGGTTTGACTTTTGTTTGACCAATACTATTGGATTTAGGGGATTGATGAAATGTACATTTCATCTTCCAAAATGAATGGATAGTATTGATCAGATGAAATTCCTCCTGTGACCAATTTGAGTTTTTATTTCCCCTTCCCTCTTCATTTTCATCCTTATTCTTCCCCAATGCATCATTGACCAATGAAACCTCTTCATGTCTAATGCTAGTCGGCTCATCAACGACCTTGTGTCAGATGAATCAACATGAGGCAGACTGAGATAAGTCCTCCCATCATTTCTTTTAATGTGTGGTATGTTTTAGGAGTTTGGTTCTTTGTACCAAATCTTTAACATGCATTAACACCTATATTTTTATTGCCCGACCTCCGATAGTTCTACATAAGTCCATTTACGATTGCTTAACATAGAGTTAAATTTGATCAAGAAGGCATATCATTCTAGTAAGTGAGATTGTAAGTCTCCCATTCTTCATGGCATTGTGTGAAGACTTGAGCTTTTTTCCTTTCATGAGAGCTAGTGGAATACTTGTTGAATCATCCAAGTTGGAGCCCTTCTCATGGATGATGTCTTGGTTCAAGGATTCATACTTATGAATGATTGGTTGAGTATTCTCCAAAGAATGACTTAATTAATTAAAACATTTGACTAACACTTGACTAACTTTTATTCACATTGATTTATTTTCTAAGACATTTACTTTATGCAATTTAAATTTCAGTACATTTATCATTCATCTGCCATTTACATTTCATGCCACTTGTTTATGCTTCAGTCCTTTTCACTTTGCTCACTTGAGACATATCTTGTGATTGTTTATATATTGTTTGCTTGTTGTTGTTTAAGGTCTTAGGACCTTAAAACATATAATAACAACAAAAACCCTAAAAACATCTTGGTGGATTGTTGGACTTGATATGAAACTTTGGACTTAGGATATGCAACTTCCCTTTGCTTTGAGCACTTGGCCAATGCCACTGTCTAAGACTGAGCCATCCTTGCATGTACCTTTCATATGATACAAGAGACCTTGATTGAATTTGACTCATCTGTCACTTTGACTTTGTGCTTACTTGTTATACTGTTATTATTGTTAATGTCTGTTGTTTGTTCCAAGTTGACCAAGGGTTATACTTTCATCTCATGCATTGATAGAAATGGAAGACTACTAGCTATTGGATTGCTTGCTTGGATATTATGGCTATCTTTATTTGATGCCTTGGTCTTCATATGATTTTATTGGAAATTGCTTATGCTTGTTGCTTGCTAAAGTCCAAAGGAAAATGGGTTTCTATATGACATTCTTGTCTGATTGGATTGTTTCCCATTGGTGAGATCTTTTCAACCCTTAACTTTTAATTTTTGTCTAGGATAGTCCCTTCATATCCTCCCACTTATTAAATTTCAAAATCTCTTCCTCTTTTCAAAAAAACTTCCTTTGCTTGTGTTTTCTAACTTAGACCTGTTTTAATGATTAGAAACTTTGGCCTTATGCCGATGAATTTTTAAATTTTTCTTAATCAAATTTGTAAATGAATTTAACCATATTGACTTTAATTTCAAAAGGACAAAAATAACGAACAACCCCATTCAAGTTTTTTGGCCTTTTGTGCCTTTTCTTTCATACTTTTGATTAAAATCAATTCACCAACTTCTTTGAAATTTTTACCATGAACTACGAGGTTTTGATCCCTCATTTTTATGTTGGTATGTAGGTATAAGACCGAAGGTCTTGTCAAACACAAAAATATAATCAATGAATTCTTTTCTTATCTCCCCACTCTATATTTTATCAAACATCATTTTGACTAAATCACTTGTAAACAAAAAAGGGCTCCCTAGAGTACCTATGACACTTTGGGTTCTAACATCTTCCCTCTGTGTAACCAACCCCCTTACCTGTAATCTCTGACATTTTATTAGTTTTGATTTGAAAACTTCTTATCTTTGGATTTTGTTCGTACTTTTGCCCATTTCCTTTGGAAACAATAAAAGCGCGATGGCGACTCTAGTTTTATTGACGTCAAGTTTATCCATAGCTTGATGGTCATGAATTTACCGCTACATAAATTAAGTGGCGACCCTGATGGGGACTAGTCCTCAGTGGGTTTAGACTACTTTTTGTGTGTGTGTATTTGTATATGTGATGTTTGTTTGTACATATTACTATGTGATACTCTGTCTGTTGTGCTTAGTGATCTCTGTGTGATGAGATAAATTCTAACCTGAACTTGAGTGCAATCTAAGGTAGGAGGGTGGTATAATCATGTTGACTTTGAAGGAGTAGTCCTGACAAAGTTGGCATGAGATCTCCCACTTAGTGGAAACCTCTTTGGAGTTGCTGATGTCACACGAGTAAGTTGTGGATAGACATTACTTTCTCTAAATCCAGGGTCCGAGAAGCTGAGGACCGTAGAACACTTAACCAAACTTGGCCTATTTAGGACGTAGTGCGGAGACTGTTCAAGTGTAGACTTGATAACAGTTGTTACGCGATACTACACTCAGACGAGTTTCTCTTGAGAATACTATGGGTTGATGAGTCAGTCATCCTAACCTGTAGTATCCGATAGATGGGATTAAGACTCTGAGAACTTTTGTAGAACATGATCTACAAGTTTTTATCCTTAGTACACTCCTTTGTGATGGTTCTTAACCCGACTTCATGCTCGTGACTCACAACAAACCCTTTGATTCTTGGTTGATCTGATCAAATCTTATTAATATCAATGGAACTTAGGTGTTGATAAGGTGAAAACCATAATCCACCAAAATGGATGATTGATCTTGATGATGACTTGATTCATACATTGACCTTTGTTTGTGTTTGCCTTGTGTGTGATCCCTTGTGTGTGATTGTTGCATTCATGCATACATGCGCATCATAACATTCATCATAAAAATAAATTTCAAGGAACTAAGGTCTTGTTTTCAAATATTCTCAGACCATGGATTGTGGATGAAGGAACACTAACAAGTACAGTTTCAGATGTCCTAATTTGAAAGAGCTAAGGAAGTTGTCATCCTTTGTATTAGATCCCTTGGACTTCAAGCAACATCATGGGAAGCTTTTGTCTGTGTCATCTACTAATATGGTTTAAGGACTTCTTAGTGTTTTGGTTCAGTTCTATGACCCTCTTTATCGGTGCTTCACTTTTCTCGACTATCAGCTTGTGCCCATGTTGGAGGAGTCGTCCATCTCTTGGGTATCCCCGTATCTGACAAGGTACCTTTCAATGGATTGGAGGAGACCCTGAGATCTCATGTCATAGTTGAAGCTCTTAATTTGAAGAAATCTGAGATTGATGCTCATTTGGTGAAGACAGGAGGGATTCTTGGGTTGACTTCTGATTTTCTCATTTGTAGAGCTACTGTTTTTGCTCAAGCCGGTAGCATGGATGCTTTTGAGGCTGTCTTGGTATTTATCATTTATGGCTTAGCTTTGTTGATTGAGAATCCTGTTCCGACTCTGTTGGGTGACATGTATTTCTCTTTGAATTTGAGGAATTCTAAAGGTGGTGGGACTATTGTGTGTTGTGTTCCTCTTCTGTACAAGTGGTTTATTTCGCACTTGCCTCAGACGCTTGCTTTTATGGAGAACCAACAATGTCTACGGTGGTACCAGAGACTTATGTCTCTCACTAATGACGATATTATTTGGTATGATTCTGCATTGGGTAGCTTGGACATTATTGACAATTCTGGGGAGTTCTCTAATGTGCCTCTTATTGGTACGCAAGGAGGAATCAACTACAACCCAACATTGGCTCGTCGTTAACTTGGGTTCCCCTTGAGAGATAAGCCTAATAACGTTCATTTAGAGGGTCTATTCTATCAAGAGGGTAAAGATCCCCAACTCTTGAAGAGTATAATGGTGCATGCTTGGCACAATGTGCATAGGAAAGGAAGACCCGAGCTTGATTCGCGCAACTGTGTAGCTTTGGAAGCTTACACTATTTGGGTTAAGAAGAGAGCTTTGGAGCTCAAGATTCCATACACTTGTGAGAGACATATGTATGTGGTTATGGTTGAGCCATCAACTCTCCCGAACCAAGATGTAGAGGAGCTGGAAGACGCACTTGCCAAGATGAAGCAAGAGAGAGATTTGTGGGAAGAACGGTTCCATGTTTTGAACCGAAAGCATGAGGAGTTGCAGCTTGAGTCGAAAGATAAAGATACGCTTATTGAGATTCTTGAGGATCGTGTAGTGAAGAGACAGAGAGAACCAGAGGGTTTAGTTGCCTCTTGTATGCCTTAGCCTTTTGGTGCTTGGAAGAAGATTGTTTATCAGCTTGTCCTCGAGAAGGCTCAGATGAAGACATCCTTTGAATATGAGATCCGACACATCCGAAGGAAGTATGCCCCCATAGCCAGATCATCTGATGCAGTTGCTAGGGATCCTTAGGATGATATTTTCATTTTCTCTTGTATTTATACTTTGGTCTCTGAAATTATACTCAGTTTAATTCTTCCAATTTTATGAATAAAAAGAGATTTTATGGTTAATTGAATTGTTATTATTAATTATTGTTATATTTGAAAATAAGACTTCATATCTTCCTTGAAATTAAAAAAAATAATCAAAAACATTGCATTTCATGTATCATTTGCATAACAGGTTTCTTCTGCCAGGTGTCTTATTAGTTCTTCTTCTGTGTATCAGCCAAGATGACTCATCACTATAACACCCGAGCTAGTCGATTGAAAATAATGGAGCACCTCAAGCAAGAGAACAAAGAAATGAAGAACGAGATCTCCAGACTCACAACCTTAATGGAGTATGTAATAGATGCTCAGAACTAACAGTCTCTGCCTCCTGCAACTCCTCCTCCTCAGAGGATTGTCATCTCAGAGATCACTTCATCAACTATGCCCGTGACGGCTAGCCAGCCTGTTCCTGCCATGCCAATTGGACTCATGTGGGGAATGCCACCCAATTTTGTGCCTGAAGGGTATGCACCTACTTTTGCTTCTGTGTCGGCATCTAACCCAGTCATGACTGTGCCTCCTCCTATTGTTCACACTATGCCTCGTGTTAAGGACACCATTTATCACTATGAGCCATCTGAAGGTCCAGATGTTTATGAGAAAATGGATAAAATGAAGGACCAGTTCCTTGAGCTGCGCAAGGGATTGAAGACTCTAAGAGGAAATGATTTGTTTGGGAAGAGTGCTGTTGAGATGTGTTTAGTTCCCAATGTCAAGATTCTGGTTAAATTCAAGGTCTCAGACTTTGAAAAATACAAGGGGAATACTTGTCCGTTGAGTCATCTTGTCATGTATGCCAGAAAGATGTCTACTCAAATTGATAACGACCAACTACTTATTCACTACTTCCAGGATAGTCTGACTGGAGCTACCCTCAGATGGTATATGGGCCTAGACAGTGCTAACATCCGTACTTTCAACGACTTAGGTGAGGCCTTTGTCAAATAGTACAAGTATAATGTGGATATGGCACCAGATAGAGATCAGTTGAGGTCTATGTCACAGAAGGACAAAGAGACATTCAAAGAATATGCCAAGAGATAGAGGGAGTTGGCCGCTCAGATTAGTCCACCTTTGGAAGAAAAGGAGATAACTAAGATTTTCTTGAAGATGCTGAGTTCATTTTACTATGAACGAATGATCGCAAGTGCCTATAATGATTTTACCGAGATGGTAAACATGGGGATGAGATTGGAAGAAGGAGACCGTGAAGGGCGTCTATCCAAAGATGAAGCGTCGACAAGTAAGAAGTACGATGGAGGTTTCTCTAAAAAGAAGGAAGGAGAAACTAATGCAGTATCAGCTGGAGGCAGAGGAGGCCTCATGTAAGGAAGAATTCTCAGTCATGTCAACCTCAACATCAAGTGTCATCAATAATTCCAGTGTTTTCCAATAATTCAACCAATCAACCAGTTCCTATTCAACGACAACATCAACAACAACCGCAACAACGTACCAATGACAACAATAACAATCATCATCAAAACTTTGAAAGGAATAAGGTCTCTTTGGACCCTATTCCTATGACATACGCAGAGCTCTACCCGTTTTTGGTCATTAAGATTCTTATCCAACCAAGAAACCCGTCTCAAATTCCTAAGCCACTGCGATGGTGGTTCAAACCGGATTTACATTGTGCTTTTCACTAGGGAGCCCATGGTCATGATATTAAGAACTATTATCTTATGAAATATGAAGTTTAGAAGTTTGTTAAGAGTGGTATGGTGTCCTTTGAGGACAAAGCGCCAAATGTGAAAGCCAACATGTTGCCTGCTCATGGTAACGCTTCTATAAACATGGTGGACGGTTGTCAAGGGAATTTCAGAGTATTTGATGTACGTCGTATCCGTAGGTCCTTGGTAGAGATCCATAAAGATTTGTGCATGGTAAGCCATTGTGATTATGACCATGATGGTTGTGTTATTTGCAGTGTTAACCCCCGTGGGTGTGTAATTGTTAAAAGGGATATTCAAAAGTTGATGGATGAGAATGTTATCTAGGTTCAGAAGTCAAGGTATATGGGAGATGATGTGAACATCATCGTGCTAGTGTTCAAGACCCTTGAGCGGGTAGTCATCCAATTTAATAGCAACAACAACAATAAAGTCAACAGATCAGTATCGTCGTTAGTTATACGGTTAGCGAGCCTTGTCCCCTATGCATCCGATAAAGATGTACCATAAAAATATAATGCCATAATGATTGAAAAGGGTCAAGAGGTTCCTCTCCGTTGCAGATTCAGTGGTGAATATTGCGGATGTAGTGAAGGTGACCCGTAGTGGTCGTGTGTTTAGTCCAATTTTTCCTAAGATTGTGGAAGATGTTTCCGTAGGAAAGAAGGCAGATATTCCTGCAGTTAATCCATTTAGTGCTCCAACGTGCTAGTCTGGTGAGTCCAACAAGTTGAAGACTAATGATGATGATGAAGTGTTACGTTTGATTAAGAGGAGATAATTCAATGTTGTGGAGCAGTTGCTTCAAACTCCGTCAAAGATTTCCATGCTATTGTTGTTGATGAATTTTAAGGCACACAGATAAGTCTTACAGAGGGTGTTGGAACAAGCTTATGTGGAACATGATGTGACTGTGGATCAGTTTGACCATATTTCTACCAATATTACCTCCTGTAATAATCTGAGATTTTGTGATGAAGAACTTCCGGAGGAAGGTAGGAATCACAATTTGGCACATTTCAATGAATTGTAAGGAGTACGCTTCGTCCGACATGTTGGTTGACACTGGATCATCGTTGAATATGTTGCAAAAGTCAACTCTAGAAAGACTTTCCTATCAAGGCTCCCCGATCAGGTACAATGTCGTGATTGTTAAAGCGTTTGATGATTCTCAGAAAACCGTCATTGGAGAAGTGAACCTTTCAGTTAAGATAGGTCTGAATGATTTTCAAATTACTTTTCAGGTAATGGATATTCACCCGGCCTACATTTGTTTATTGGGAAGGCCTTGGATCCATGAAGTTGGTGCTATGACGTCCACTCTACACCAGAAGCTGAAATTTGTGAAGAACGACGAACTTGTCGATGTGAGTTGAGAGAAAGCATTATTGGTAAGCCATATGTCATCCTTTACTTATGTAGATGCTAAGGAGGAAGTTGGAAAGTTGTTCCAAGCTTTGTCCATTGTTGATAAATTGAATAAGGATGGGGCACCCATGTCTTCTCTAAAGGATGCAAAAGAGATTGTTCAGACTGGTAGCACTGACAGATGGGGTCACGTTGTGGAAGTTGTTGAAAACAAGAATAGAACAGGGTTGGAATTTCATCAAGGGCCATTCAACGCCAATGTCAAGGCTATGCAAGAAGTTTTTTGCAGTGGAGGGTTAATTCACAAGGATGATCAACACCCAGCTGCCACTATTGAAGACAATGGTGATGAAGACGAGGCTTGCGCCAACTTTGTAACGCATGACCAGACTTGTAACACTTGGTTTGTTGTTGATGTTACTATTGTTATGCATCGCTCGAAGTAATTTGTTACTTTATTATTTTAAGAAAAATCCTTCTCCTATGCCTAAGGGAGAAGAGAAACATTGTTGGGCATTTTCTTATTATCATCAATAAAAGACAATTTTATTCATCCACATTTATGATGTTTATTTTTACTTTTTGCTTTTTCTAAAAATGGTAATCACAAAAAACATAAATAAATAATGACCTTTCCATCAACATAATATTTGTTTGCACTCCACTTCTCTAAAATCAAAATATCAAATCATTATGCAGGTTGGTTCTCAAATCCATTGAATGTATGATCCTACTCCCTCTCTAAACATTGATTTCTCTGTGTTTGAAGCTGAGGAAGAGAATGATGGTGAAGAAGTATTTGATGAGTTATCCCGTTTACTTGAGCACGAGGAAAAAGCCATTAAGCCATTTGAAGAGCAAATTGAATTAGTCAACTTGGGTTCCGATGATGATGTGAAGGAAGTCAAGATTGGGTCTCAACTATGTCCAAAAGCTAAGAAGGGGTTGATTGATATTCTTAGAGAATATTATAATGTGTTTTCTTGGTCCTATCAAGACATGCCTGGTTTGGATTCCGAGATTGTGGAGCATAAATTGTCGTTGAAGCCAGAATGCCCGCTGGTCAAGCAAAAATTGAGAAGAACTCACCCTAATATGGTAGTGAAGATCAAAGAGGAGGTGCAGAAACCGATTGATGTTGGGTTCCTTGTTACCTCCGAATATCCGCAGTGGGTGGTCAATATTATGCTTGTTCCTAAGAAAGATGGAAAAGCACATACATGCGTTGATTATAGATATTTGAATAAAGCTAGCCGAAAGATGATTTTCCTCTGTCACACATTGATATGTTGATAGAAAATACAGCTAAATTCAAAGTCTTTTCATTTATGGATGTATTTTCCAGTTTTAATCAGATAAAGATGACACCTGAAGATATGGAGAAGACCTCATGCATTACACCTTAGGGAACATTCTGTTATTGAGTGACGCCCTTCGGTTTATAGAATACTAGTGCAATGTACCAGAGAGCTATAACCACTCTTTTTCATGATATGATGCATAAAGAGATTGAATTTTATGTTGATGATATGATTGCTAAATCAAGTGATGAAGAAGAGCACGTGGAGCATTTGTTGAAGTTGTTCTAGCGTTTGAGGAAGTATAAACTCCGCTTGAATCCCAATAAATGTACTTTTAATGTTCGTTCGGTAAGTTGTTGGGCTTTATTGTCAGTGAGAAGGGTATTGAAGTTGATCTTGCCAAGGTCAAAGCAATACAAGAGATGCCTACTCCCAAAACTGAGAAGAAAGTCAGAGGTTTTTTCAGCCGCTTGAACTATATTTCGAGATTTATATCGCACATGACTGCCACATGTGCACCTATATTCAAGCTTCTTCGGAAAGGCCAATCTTGTGATTGGACTGAGGATTTCCAGAAAGCTTTTGATAGTATCAAAAAGTATCTACTTGAGCCTCCAATTCTGTCTCCACGTGTTGAAGGAAGACCTTTGGTCATGTATTTGACTGTGCTTGAAGAAAGTATGGGTTGTGTTCTTGGTCAGCAAGATGAACCTGGGAAGAAAGAATATGCAATTTACTACCTCAGTAAGAAGTTCATCGACTGTGAGACTCGATATTCTATGCTTGAAAAAATATACTGCGCATTGGCTTGGGTTGCTAAGCGTCTGCGCCAGTATACGTTGAATCATACTACTTGGTTGATATCCAAAATGGATCCAATTAAGTACATTTTTGAGAAGCCTGCTTTAACTGGGAGGATTTCCCGTTGGCAGATGTTATTATCCGAGTATGATATTGAATACCGATCTCAAAAAGCTATTAAAGGTAGTGTCTTGGATGACCATTTGGCTCACTAACCTATTGAAGATTATCAGTCAGTATAATATGACTTTCCTGACAAAGATATTTTGTACTTAAAGATGAAAGATTATGATGAACCATTACTTGAAGAAGGGCTAGAGCCTAGTTCCCGTTGGGGTATGGTATTGATGGAACCGTTATTATGATGAACCATTACTTGAAGAAGGCACTTATTTTCCGTTTACAGCTAGATTATCCTTCAAATGACTGAGTATGAAGCTTGCATTATGAGGCTCAAAGAATCCATTGATCTCAGAATCAATTATCTCGACGTCTATGGAGATTCAACTTTGGTTGTGAATCAGATCAAAGGTGAATGGAAGACGAATCAACCCGGTTTGATACCATATAGAGATTATGCGAGGAGGATTCCAACTTTATTTACAAAGGTTAAGTTTCATCATATATGTCGTACCTCGGAAAAAATGTTGAGAACACGACCCAGCAAAGCGCAATCGCACGCTCGTAATGATGGACTGAACAGAGTCGCCACCGAACTTTATTTATTCCTAAAAAGGAAAGGGGAAATAACGATAAAACCCAAGAAAGAACGACAATGATTATGGTCGTCGCAACCAATATCAGGGTTTGGGAGTCGATTACGCAAGGGGAAGGTATTAGCACCCCTCACGTCCGTTGTACTCAACGGGAACTATTAGGTTAGTTAGGCGCGTTAGTGTTAGTTTAAAATGTTAGGCTTTTCAAGTTATTAGGTGGGAAATCAAGAATAGAAGAGAGAAGAATGTTTTTGGATTTTCAACAAAGGGGATTAAACCTAAGTTTTTTTTATTAATGGGCCTGACAAGATTTACAAATCCTGATCCTATGTATCTAAACAGAGAACTCAAGGCTCACGTAGTTCTAGGTAGAAAAATGTTTGTTTGTTGGTCGATTTTAGCGAAAGCTACTTTGTGTCAATCGAAGAAAACATTGTTGGACTACCTAAAATGAGTGGAGAAACATTGCTTTGCATTGTCTTGAAGCAAAGTACTTTTCTTTTGAGAAAGGGTTTAAGGATCAATCGCACGACGGCGAGAAAAAAGGATTTGATTGGTTTGAGTGTGTTTTGAGTAATGGCGAGAACTTGGATGAGCGAGATATCCATCTCGAATCCTAGCCTCAGGAATACGTGGTATCCACCATGATCCATTTCCATCTTATTTGCAAAAGTATTTAATGAGAATTAAGTGTTTTTTGAATTGGATTGAGAAAGGGTTTGACGAAACCGTGTTGACAATTTTAAATGATGGCGAGAGCTAAGATAGGCTAGACATCCATCTCGGATCATAGTCTCAAGAGTGCATGGTATACACCACGTTCTATTTCCATCTTTATTGAGAAGTGTTTAAATAGGGATTAGGTATTTTTGAGTTTTATTATGAAAATAACTTGATGTTGGATCAAGTATTTGATGGACGTTAAGAAAAATTTGAATGAAGGTTTTAAAAAAATGGAATAGACAGATTTGGATGATGGCGAGAGCTAAGATAAGCGAGACACCCATCTCGAAACCTAGTCTCAGGAGCGCATGGTATTCACCACGTTCCATTTCCATTTTATTAAAAAAAAAGTCTTAAGTAGATTTTGAGTTTTTGTTGTGAAAATGGCTTGACGTTGGATCAAGTATTTGATGGGAAATTGAGGGAGGTTTGAATGAAGGTTAGAAAGAAATGGAATGGGTAGAAATGGATAGATTTATTTATTGAGAAAAATACTCGACGTTGGATCGAGTCATTATTTTGATCTTTTTGAAATGGTTGATTTTACTCTTGTGTTAGTAGCTAGCTAAACAATCAAGCAAATAAAGAAATAAAACGGTAAAATTATTACGTATCATGGGAGTGGGGTACATTTTATCAAATGGGGATTCAAAGTAATGAAATAATTAAGATGGAACAAAACAAATCAACGAGCAATGCATGAGTGTAAGTGCAAGAGAACCGTCTCATTGTAAGAAAGCCCAAGAGTAAGCTATGTGAGGTTGGTGGCGATGCTTAAAAGCAATCAGCTTACAAGAGTGTGGAGGTGGGGAAATTACAACTAAGTAATGTGCTCAAAACCGGTTTATGCATCATGAAAAACATTGGATGATCATGTGCGACAAATCGAAACGCGGTGAAATTCTATCGCTATCTCGATAAAATAATCATGGATAAACAACATAAGAGCGACTGAATCCATAAATTAAAATCGATGCTTTAGCAATTAAAATAAATAGAAGGGGTAAACATTAAAAAAACAATGAGTATCCGAGAAATGAGAATAAAACATAAACATGAAAGAATTAAAAAGAATAACATAGAAAACCAAATGCAGCAAAAACCAAACATGCTACACACGGGTACGAACCCACTACTAAGAGGGAGATGAACTAACTCCATCTCCGCCAGGCCACGAGCTGCTCGCTGACAAACTAAGACCAACAAAAACCTAAATACTAAACCGAAACCTTCCAGAAGAAAAAAAAACAAAAAGGCCATCCATGGGCCGCTGGAATAGGTTGGACTAAAGCCAATGGACCTAAGCCCCAGACTCGGGTCAATGGACGCCCATTCTGGAATAAACCCCACATGTGAGCAGGGAATGGAATCCCAACGGTCACCCTATCCGCTTGGTTGTTGGGTGATAGACAGAAGGATAATGGCATTTAAATGCTGGCGGCATAACGAAAAGACAGCAAGGGAAGTGAAAAGCAAACCGCATCATTAAGTACCTGATGCCAATTCCAAGACACGGGTTCCTCTCCCCAAAAAAAGGATTTTTATTGTTTTTAAACATCAATTAAAAAAAGACATTACTGTTGTTTATTATCATTATTTTTTTGAAAGGAGACAACATATCAAAACTTAGGAGAAAAGTATCCTCTTTCCAGTTGTAGCAGACAGTCAAATAGAAATAAACATATCAAAGAAAATGGCGAAAAATGCAACAGTAAACCAAGCACAAACAGTAAGAAGAATTGTGATGAAGTGTGAATCCAAAAGAATGATAGGTAAGAAGATCAAACCGGAACGAAACCAATGTTTACCTATTCACAAAGAGGCCGACGGAGATTGAAAGGGTGATCTCGGACCCTCCTTTAGGATGCTCGCTCTTTCGGCGACTCAGCTTCGACGCGTGTTGATTCTCCGACAGCGTCCAAATGAAGCCTTCGCGTTTTCTCCGAGGAAAAACACAGATTCTTAGTTATCTCCCTTTTCTCTTTCTTTGATTTCGTTAGGGTTTTTTTTCGTTGTTTGTCTCTTCCTTCTTATATATGAACAATAATTCCTCTCTTTCTTCTGTTGTTAGCTCCTTCTGAGTAGTGGAACGCGTCCGTACGGAAGACGTTTGGGAAATTTTGTCCTCTTTCCAGCTTGTGGTCCCTCTCCACTCCTTATTTTACCTTTTTACTGTTGGTAAGAAGTTAACCACTGCTTGTGAACTTACTCGACACACTTGAACAAAAATGGGATGTGTGTTTTCTTGCATTATTAAACGTGATCGTGTTAATTTGTGATTTGTTGTTGTTGATACTTGCAGGACATATCTCACGCCGAGTCGAATTTTAGCTGAGGTTTGCAAACACCATGGTTGGTTCAAGAATTAAATCGGCGCCAGTGTGAGATTGTGATAACATTAGGTTGCAGACCAAAGTTCACCATTTTATGCAGACATCCCATGCTTCTTTCAAATTACGCTTGGTACAGTTGTCTTTCTTTAGCCAGACTATTGAAGACGCTCACGGCTTCTTGCAGTTTCCATTTTCCAACCAAAGTGTTTATCAGTTTTTGTTCTTGAAATAACCTCCTTTTTTGATATGCCTCATGAATTCATCTACTTTCTTCTCCTATAGCTAATATTGCAGACTTCATGGGCTCGACATCAAATGAAAATCTCAGTCCTTCATTTTGTTTGCTGACTCTTGTAGATCCAAAGCATGATGCACCACTGGATAAGATGCCCTTGGCAGGTTCGTCTTGTATTGGAGATTTTCCAAAAATTCAATGTTGTTGCCGACATAATTTTCACTTCTTGTGGTTATGTCTGCATCACAATATTCACTAAGAGTAAAACTGAACACCATTTCTAATGACAGGTATGTTTCCTTTGTATCCCATTTGTAAGAAATGTCTAAGTCATTAATTTGCTGGTGTAATTTCCTCTGTATTGTAATACCCCAAAATTTACCCTTCATTTTTCCTGGAAGCATGGGATTATGTTTCACACTTCATTAGCATCATACTAGGTCATACTCATTGCATACTGCATTAGTGACATGGAGATCAGGTTTTGATCGATCACTCCTTAACAGAAGGAGCCCACACAAAGCAAGATTGAAAATTGGACTTCATTTTCTAAGTATACAAGTCTCAAGGGTCTCAGGGGGGTCCAAGTATCTTATTATGGTCCTCAGTTCATCAGTGAAGGGTTCAAAGCTATCAGAGTGTTCATCTGGATTTAATCAGAAATTAGGGTTTCATGGCTACCTGCAACAGGAAATGTTTGGTTAGAAGTAGAGGAGCTCATTCATGTCATGATTAGAGAGGCATCTTGGCCTAGGAAGATTCACAATTATCTCAGAAAGATCCATTGGCAATCAGTGCAATCAGTTCATGATCATTTTGCCCTAAAACTAGGGTTTGGTATAAAATCAGTTTATTTCTGATTCTTTGGGTGAAACTCTTTTCCATGGCCCTCCATATGTCCACAAGGGTATACATACAAAAAATCAGCTCTTTATTTGAGCTAGAAGTGCTTCAATTGATCGACGAAATCGGGAATCAGATAGTTTGGGAAAAGTCAACTGTGGGGCCAGAAAAGTCAACTCCTGACATTTTGAGAGTGGAATCTCAAAATCCATGCCTAGGGGATCCTACATGTGAAATTTGATCAAGGTTGGATCATGGATTCATCATTTAATCAGGAATTAGAAAAGTTACTTAATTTGGAAATGGTTGACTTTCCATTTAGGGCAAGTTTTCATGATCATTGCACTCACTTTAAGCCCATTTTGCATCAAGATAAAAGCTCCATTTGAAAATGTCTCCAACATGAAAGTTGTTCCTCTGGTTCCAAGCTTTCTAGAGATATAAATTTTTCTCCATTTGGATTAGAATTGAGAAAGTTATGCTTAGTCAAAGTGAGACATTTTTTTAGGACACTGCCCACCCTCCTTTGACACAGCTGGTGTCCTCTTTTGTAAGTCCATGTTCAGATGGAAATCCTTAACCCCTAGTTAGCTGAACTACGTTTTGCTCTGATTCTCATTCCAGATGAGATACGTAAGCATAAGACGCGACGTCTTAGCGAGCACACATCTCTTTAGCACCCATAGGTAGCCGAGCTACGAAGACTCCGGTTCTCATACTCAGATGAGATACGTAGGCAGTGGATGCGACATCCTTGCGAGTCATTTTCTTTTGACCTTCTCTTAGTAAATAGTACCTTAGATATACCAATACCCTTTATACGAGAACAACAAGAGTGGATCCCGTAGAGTACTATGGATGCGTAGGGGTGCTAATACCTTCCCTTCGCATAATCGACTCCCGAACCCTAGATTTGATTGTGAGACCTTGTCTTTTCCTTCTCTTCAGGTTTTCTTCGATCGTTTCCTTTCCCTCCTTTGGGATAAATAACGAATGGTGGCGACTCTTCTGTTTCTTTTCCTTCGCCGGTTGTTTTTCGCCTGGTTGCAACATGTATAACCATAACACCTACTGCTTTTCTCAAGCCTGCAACTCCATCATGCTGTAACACGTCAACCCAAGTTTGATAGCATCGTGTAACCCCCTAACATCAACCACACCGCAATGTATTTAAGTATTCAAAATAAACTGCAAAAGTCATTAATCTAGTTCGTTTGGTGGTGAACTCTGCAGAACATGTTGTGTTTGATGTTGTGCAGGATCTTAGGTTATAACATAGTTTGGTGAGCTGCCATACGCGCGACGGTTCGCGTCACCACATAAACACGATAATGTATCACTGCAATGTTTCCCTTTCTACTCGTATCAGGTTAGTATGGGTCTGAATTTTTACTTGCTTAAATGGCCCGAATAAGCATATGGTCGGATCAAAATCTTCATGGCTTATAGCGTACATTGCAAGCTTGATTTTATGAGTTTAAAACTTGAGTTCCTTTACCGGTTTTAGGTGGTGTTGTAGCAGAAACAATCCAACTTGAGTTTCGGGTTACGGCGGCTGGAAGAAGTCATAGACACGTTGGTGCCAAGACTAAGGTCGGGCATGCCCTTACATTGTGGTCAAGTTGCTGCAGAATTGGCGTGGCTTGAGATACAGAGAACAATATTTAAAGGAGGTTCTATGTCGTGATTAGCAGATAATTTGCCAACTTTGCTTTCATCATTATGTGAATCATCAGTTTTATACAATCCTTTCATAATTGTATACAAGTCATTCCATTCTTTGATAGGCTTATGGTCAGAATCCTTTGACCAATTGAGTTTCTCCTGCGCAAAGCAGTTGAGTATCAATTTGGGATTGGCATAGTGATCCCATAATAACTGATGAGCTAGATGGTTATCTTTCCTGTTAACCAATTCAAAAACATCCAGGTTTTCATTATGATTCGGTTCTGATTGACTTGTTTGTCTTAACCATTCAAGAGTCATAACATTTGAACCATTCCGCAAGTTGTTTAACATGATAAGAAGAAATATGAGTAACTATTGTCGTTAGTAAATTACATAAGCTAAATGTGACTAATAGAATTTGCTCTGGAAAACTGATGCTATCAAAATCCACATTTTTGGGAGTATTAGATTCTCTATAACTGTGAAAAGAACTAGATAAACTTTCATCTTCAAGTTTAAAAAGAACTAAATTCAAATTAGATATCATGAATCTAGACATATGCTGCCATAGGCAGGTCCCTAAAATCTTCCATCTTTTATCATTTAGAACCAAACTCTTCGTATCTGCCTCTAGTTTATTCTTTGTAGATTTGGATACTTGAAGGTTTTCCATATTAGTTATGAAAGAATTCTTACCCAACAACTGCGCGACTTTTGAGATAAGGTTCTTCAGATTCACCATATCAACCTCATAAGGATTACGACCATCATGTGCAATCAAGAAAGGTTGCACCATGAATAGAAGGGCTTCTGGTTTTCTACTAAGCCAAGCTAATGAAAAATATAAATAATATTCAATTAAATCAAGGATTTCAAGATGCTTTTTGACAAGATCTTTGCTAATAGACCTCAATTGACTCCTCAAAACAGCTCTTAAATACGACAATGAAACCAGAAGACCTTCAAAGTGACATTGTGAAGCTTTCTAAAGAGTTGAACTTTGTTAAGAATATTCCATACCGTAGGCAGAAAAAAATCTTGAATACAAAAAGGAGATTTCTTCTGCAGTTTTAAAGAGGGGTTTGAATTGAGAATGAGATAAAATGGAAACATCAAATCTATCACTCTTCTTTTGAGACAATTCTCCTAGAGTGCTTCCATCTGTCACATCATACCCAATGTACCATAGCCCGTGATGGCAAAGTAAGAGTAAGATCATGCTGATTAGATAACACGGAGTCAGCAAATACTTTTGTTCCAAAAGATCAAACCTTGCATATAACTTTTGTTTGAAACTATCATTTGATTTCTCGTATTGAATCATTGACTCTTCAGAGTAAGAGCCTTCTCCATCAAATTCTATAAACGTGACAGGCCAACTTGGATGCTCTCTTATCAGTTTTGATAAGTAGCAAAGTGCTAAATTCAATTTAACATGAAACTCCAAATGCACATATACATCAGCAAATAACCAGTTAGAGGATTTTCTTGGCAAAGGCTTTAATGTACTAGACAAATCATCACCCAATTCATTTGCTTGATCAGCAGTCCCAAGCATGCTCAGAGAAGATGAGAAATACTCCAATGCCTCAAGAGGTTTACCACATCTTTTTAGGGTAGTAATTGTCATCAAAGTTGCCCACCTTACAAGGATGGTTGAATTTTGCTCTCCTACAGCATTCCGTGTGCTATTCTTTGTTGCAAGCATTTGACAATAAAAACCAATAGTAGGGTCCATAAAAGAATAAGAATTGGACATCACGGTGGACTTTGGATCCCCGGTCTCTATGGAAAACTGTAGCATTCTATGAAGAGATTGATAGTAATTTCCCATTTCCCACTCCAGAAGGCTAGCTAGCCAGTACTCTCCTCTATCAGTTGCAAATGGAAATATATACTTAGTAATTAGGTGATGCTCTGATGGTCCACCATGGCCCTCAACAAGGCGACAAATGACTAGTGCAAGTTGTTCGTCCCCAAGGGTCTTAGCACAAACATTTACAACAGAAGAATGATCGATTGAGACAGTTTTTCAGGACCAAAATCGGGGTATGACAATATCCCTCGAGATGAAAACCGGATGGCAGATGCTCTTGCAACGTTGGCTTCCATGATTGTGGTGAAATTTTGGAATGAAGTTTCTAATTTGACTGTAATGCGTCTTGATAGGCTAACTCATGTATTTACCATTGAAGAAGTCAAAGATGAAAACCCATGGTATTTTGATATCAAATGTTTCCTCTAAAGTCAGATTTACCCGCCTGGGGCATCTTTGCAAGATAAGAAGACTTTGAGAAGATTAGCTGGTAACTTCTACTTGAATGGTGATGTGCTTTATAAGAGAAATTTTGATATGATTTTGTTCAGATGTGTGGATAGACACGAAGTAGACCTGTTGATAACTGAAGTCCATGAAGGTTCCTTTGGTACTCATTCTAACGGACATGCTATGGCAAAGAAAATGTTGAGAGCATGTTACTATTAGCTGACAATGGAATTTGATTGTTGCAAGTTTGTGAAGAAATGCCACAAGGGTCAAATGTATGCTGATAAGATTCATATTCCTCTGACACTGCTGAATGGCATTTCCTCTCCATGGGCCTTCTCCATGTGGGAAATTGACATGATTGGCATGATTGAGCCTAAAGCGTCAAACGGACATCGTTTCATTTTGGTGGCTATTGATTACTTCATAAAATGGGTTGAAGCAACGTCATATGCAAATGTGACCAAGTAAGTTGTTGTGAGGTTTATCAAGAATCAGATTATATGCCGATATGGTGTGCCAAGAAAGATCATTACTGATTATGGATCAAACTTGAACAATAATATGGTGGAAGCTCTTTGCAAAGACTTCAAGATTGCACATCATAATTTTTCTCCCTACAGACCCAAGATGAATGAGGCTGTTGAAGTTGCGAATAAGAACATCAAAAAGATCATTCAGAAGATAGTTGTAACATACAAAGATTGGCATGAGATGCTCCCATTTTCTTTGCATGGGTACCGTACATCCATTCACACTTCAACAGGAGCAACCCCTTTCTCTCTTGTTTATGGCATGGAAGTTGTGCTCCCCGTGGAGGTTGAGATCCCATCATTATGTGTTTTGATGGAAGCCAAGTTGACTGAAGTTGAATGGTGTCAGACCAGATTTTATGAATTGAATTTGATTGAAGAGAAAAGATTGACTGACATGTGTCATGGTCAGTTGTATCAGTAGAGAATGAATAAAGCTTTTGTTAAGAAGGCCATGCCTCATGTGTTCCGAGAAGGTGACCTCGTGCTCAAAAAGATTTTATCTTTCTAACTTGACGCTAGGGGTAAATGAACTCCTAATTATGAAGACCCATATGTTGTTAAGAGATCCTTTTCAGGAGGTGCTTTGATTCTTACAACTATGGATGATGAAGAGTTCATTCCTCCCGTGAATGCTGGTGCAGTCAAGAAATGCTTCGCCTAAAAAAGAAAAGAACAACTCGCTAAGTCAAAAACCCGAAAGGGTGGCTTAGGCAAAAATGAGCATCTCGGTGGATTGAAAATATAAAAGGGCGACCCAGGAAAATGTTAGAGACATAAAATAGAAAAAATTCATCCCGATAGATTGAATACCCCAACTTGGGGCAATCTAGGCAAAAATTAGGGATTATGGCAAGTAACTGCATTCAGCTGGTCCTGATCATTGAAGCAGCTTTGAGCAGTTATTCGATTCTGGTTCATCATTCTCAACTGAAGGCAAACACAATGGATTTCAAAGTTGGTAGGGAGAGTAGTGATCATTGTAATCAATGTAGCCCTTTCCAATATAAATTACCATTTTTAAACTTTGGAAATATCCATGGAGTCCCGCCATTTACGGACTACCATTCTATTAAATAAAGTTGAGCTTTTATCTAATTATTCATATTCTTATTTGTTTCTATTTTAAAACTGATTTTTTATGATGATAATTTGAAATAACTAAATGAATAATCATTTTTCTTAAAATAATAAGGCATTTACTTTAAGATTAATCGATTTCAAAAGGGAATGTCAATAACAATCTTAAGGACGGTAAGTCTTGATGTGTGAAGCATTTATTGGTCTTACCCAAGCATTTGGTGACTTTATCCTCCCCAACAGTTTGTTATTCATTCCCGACATGGTTGATAAGTTTCTCCTTGAGTAATTTATCATCCCTAGTAGAATTTGTGGGTTTTTTCCCCAACTGAGTTGATGACCTGTCTCCTTTGCAAATCATCTTTCCCCAACTGAGGAATTCATGTTTTTGCATCTCCCAGTTTGTGATTTAGAGAATGAACCCTGGATTATCTTGGAACCTTTATTTGGTCTCCAGATTCCCGATGCACTTATTTGTGTTCCATAGCTGTGACAATTTCTCCACTGCGTGAGTCAGCATATTCGGCTTATGTTATTGTGCCTTAGGATTGGTTTATTTCTCAATCTCCAAGAAGAATATGATTTATTAAAGTTTTTGTGGTCTTTGATTTGTTCTGAACAGCTTATTGTATCCCCAGTAGAGCGTCTGGTTCTCCTCACTCAGAGTTTTATCTTTTGATTAGCGGACTTCCATCTTCTGATAGAAGCTCTTTCCCCAGCAGTGCTTGGTTCTGAGAAGTAGTGGTGGTATCCCCTGCAAGGTTGTCTCCTAATTGATTTGGTGGTGACTTAAAATTCCCCTCAACATTAACTTGTGAGGATCTTCAGCAGATCCCTCTTTATCCTCATCATTTTGGTTTGGATGCATGATTATCCACGTCTTTCCCCAACCAGCGTTGAATTCATTTTGAGTAGGATTTATGTTCTCAGTGATTTATTTTCATCTCTACCAGGTTCTCCAGTTGGTGCTCCATATTGTTGAGATTAGTCGAACATCTAGTTGTGATGATCCAGAACTGTGTTATTTGTATTCTTTGTGCTCGTTTGTCGGCATAATCATATACATACTCATGCATATGCATGCATAAAACACATCATCAGATATCTCATTGTGCATTTTTATCACATTTGATCTTTCTTCTGATCCCCTGCCTTGGTGATATTATCTCCCTATGCAGATTTGGTGTGTCTGTCCTCCTACAATTGTAGAGTGTTAGCCACTTAAGCAGAAAAAGTTTATCTTTTCTCCTTTCCCCATTGACTCATTTCCTCGTGGATGATTATTATTTCAGTTTCTTCCCCAATTCATTATCTGGATGGAGCCACTTCCTTTGAGTTATATCCTCATTGGGTTGAGTCTTGTTTAACCGTTTCTTTCTAGTTCTTACCTAGATAGATCTTTTGGGTTCCCCGAGAGTTTATTGCCCAGTAACTGGTAATATCAAATTTTGTTTCTTGATATTGTTATTTAAGTCCATTCTGCTGAGTTGATATGAAGATTTTAACCTTCACATCCTCAGCTAGAATGTCCTTAAATAGGGGCATCTGTAAGACCCAAATTTTGACCCTAAGATCCCTCATGCTAGCTCATCATTGGTATTGGCTTTGGGATCACACCTTGGCACCCCCTTACCCCTCATTCATTGGGTTTGCATTAGGATAGATCACCAAGCACATTTGATTGTATCATACTTTATTTTATTTTGTTTACTAACCAAAATACCAAAATATATGTCTATGTATGTCTTTGTTTCTTTTGTATGTATGTGTGTGTGTGTCCATCTATGCCCCCACCAAGCTCACAACTAGGGTTTGAGACCCTTAATGCAAAGAGATCAATCCAACAATGATCCACTTTGGTTATAAACATCATATATGGATCCCCATGATCTTCATTTGTCAATCTGATCAAGAATTCATCAAGAGTTTGAAGCTTGTTTACTTTGGAAGCCCTAATTCATCTGTGTATCTTGTGTGACTTCCTCGGCAAGTTTCTTCAGCAATTGGTCAAAGATATCAAGGGATACTTCATTTTACATTATCTTATACATATATGATCTTACATGAGTCCCAAATATCAAGAGAACTCCAAGTTTGCAAGTTGGTTCAAAGAAGTTGACCAGAGAAAGTCAACTGGTAAATACTAGTGTTCCCTAGACCCTATCTCCTATAGTTTTTGTCATATAAAAATTATTCCAAAAGCAAAGTTATTCCTTATGACATTCCAAACAACTTTCATGTCTACATAAAGAGCTAAGTTTGCTTGGAAAGTCATTTTTTTTATGGTGAAAGATTATAGGTCATTTTGTCTTTGCCCTAGTTAGGAGGTCAACTCCCAAGAACCATAACTTGCTCAATTTTTATGATATGAAGGCAATCCAAGTTTCATGATCAATTTCAAGATGTATTATCAAACTTTTATTATTTGATAAATGTCAAATTCTACTTTCAAGGGCATGTGACAAGAGGGAACATTATAGGTCATTTTGGGCCATTACCATTGAACAAGCAATTTTCCTCAACTTCTAAAATCCATAACTCCCTCATGCCAAATCCAAATGGTGTTAAGTTTATGACCAAATTTAAGAGGAATGAAATATACAAATTTGGTGAAGAAATAAATTTCATTTGAATCTCATAGCAAAAGTTATTCAAGGTGGAAGAAGTGGTCATTTTACTCGGGACTTAGAAAATTTTCAATCATGTTTGATTTCTCAAACTTCCACCTCAAAATTTATCATGATCCAAGATCCAAATGGAAAAGTGTTCAGCATAAAAGTTGTTCCCCCTTGATGTCACCTTTCCAAATCATCCAAGATCACTTTGTTTGGACACGAATTGAGAGACTTATGCATGGTTCCTTTGGTGGGCTTGTTTTGGCAACATTTCAACTCAAATGATTATTTCCTTTTGCATGCTTCCATGTGATAACTTCAGTATCCATTATGAACGAATTTGAGTTGGATTGCATCATTGGTTGGGCCTAATTCAATGCCCATGCACCCATGCACCAATGTTGTTATTTTTGACCAAAATTGAACAGGTGCAAAACTGAATTTCATAGCCTATAGATACAACTGCATTGCCTCAAGAACAACACACACACATTGCCCAAGCCTTTCTAAACCATTTCAGAACCCTACTCCATAGAATTCCTTGAAGGATTCTTTAAAATCGAGTTTGAATTTCACCTACTGTTTTGAGATTCAAACTCTAAGGACTCATTTCCATTTTCACATCAATTGATCACTACAAGCAAAAGGAGGAAGAACCATGTGGATTCAGATCAAGATCAAGACAAATCACTGCTACCCGAAGGTGATTTTTCCAAACTTCAAACCTTTGATTCTCACTCAATTCTTCTCCATTCTCTTTGATTATTGGTTGTCTGAATTCCTACCAATGTAGGCAACAAGATTGAGTTGCTTTAAGGCCAAATCGAAGTAACTCAGATCGTGTACCTCAAAATTCAATTCCTCATATCTCTCAGTATATTTGGATTTAGACAAAGTTGAGGCCAAATTCGAGTTCCTGAGCTTTTCTCTTTAAAATAGTGTTCTTACTTTTCATTTTCTGATTGGTTGAGGGTGGACCAGTCCGGTGAGGTCCACCAGAGAAGATCACCGGAGCTAGGGCTCCGACGGTGTGTTGGCATTGTCCAGACCATCTAATCATGAGCCCACATTTTAATCTCAACCCTCCCTTTTGATTACCACTTGTACATGCATGTTGACCGTGGACTATGGTGGATGATACACGTTTGGGCATCAGAACTGCCACCTCAATTAATGAGAGAGATCTGATGGCCCTCGTTTTTCCTAATTTCTATTTTATTTCTGATTTTCCATTTAATTCCTTTATTTCGTTTAATTCATATTAATTTCATTTTGAATCCAAAAAATATGGGAATTTCACCAAAAATATTAAATACATTTCTCTTTCATATTTTGAATTAAAATTATTTTTTGGATTAATATTGATATTTTTCATGAATTAAATGTTTTTTGGCTTATTTTTAATTGATTTAAAATACTTCTGACTTTCTAAAAATTGTGGAAATTTTTGTTTATGACCTTGATTGACCTAGGATAAATCCCTTGGCCATTTATTTGGTGTTTTGAAGGGATTTGAGGTTTTGTCCATTTTAAAATGCATTTTAATTCATTTTAATTTGATTTTTAATTGAATAAATGCTTGAAAATTGTGTTGAGCCATTTTTATGGTCTTGTGATGTTTGACTCTCTATTTGGCCTTGATCATGGTTGATTTGACTTTTGTTTGACCAATACTATTGGATTTAGGGTATTGATGAAATGTACATTTCATCTCCCAAAACGAATGAATAGTATTTATCAGATGAAATTCCTCCTGTGATCAATATAGGTTTCTATTTCCCCTTCCATCTTCATCTTCATCCCTATTCTTCCCCAATCCATCATTGACCAATGAAATCTTTTCATGTCTAATGTTAGTTGATTCATCAATGACCTTGTGTCAAATGAATCAACATGAGCCAGATTGAGAGAGGTTCTCTCCCTATTTGTTTTAGTGTGTGGTATGTTTTAGGAGTTTGATTCTTTGTACCAAATCTCTAACATGCATTAACACCTATATTTTTATTGTCGGACCTCAGATAGTTGTGACTTCTATATAAGTCTGATTATGATTGCTTAACATAGAGCTAAATTTGATCAAGAAGGAATATCATTATAGTATGTGAGATTATAAGTCTTCCGTTCTTCATGGTATTATGTTAAGACTTAGAATAGGCAACTTCCCTTTTCTTTGAGGACTTGGCCAATGCCACTATCTAAGACTGAGCCATCCTCGCATGTACCTTTCATCTGATACAAGAGACCTTGATTGACTTTGACTCATCTGTCACTTTGACTTTGTGCTTACTTGTTATATTGTTATTATTGTTAATATCTGATGTTTGTTCCAAGTTGACCAAGGGCTATATTTTCATCTGATGCATTGAAAGAAATGGCTAGCTAACAGATTGCTTGCTTGGATATTATGGCTATATTTATTTGATGTCTTGGCCTTCAAATGATTTTCTTGGAAATTGGTTATGCTTGTTGCTTTCTAAAGAACAAAGGAAAATGGGTTTCTATATGACATTCTTGTCTGATTGGATTGTTTCCCATTGGTCAGATCTTTTCAACTCTTAACTTTTAATTTTTGTCTAGGATAGTCCCTTCATCTCCTCCCACTTCTTAAATTTCAAAATCTCTCCCTATTTTCAAAAAAACTTCCTTTGCTTGTGTTTTCTAACTTAGACATGTTTTAATGATTAGAAACTTTGGCCTTATATCGATGAATTTTTAAATCTTTTCTTAATCAAATTTGTAAATGAATTTAACCATATTGACTTTAATTTCAAAAAGACAAAACGAACTAACAACCCCATTCAAGTTTTTTGGCCTTTTGTTCCTTTTCTTTCAGACTTTTGATTAAAATCAATTCACCAAACTACGAAGTTTTGATCCCTCATTTTTATGTTGGTATGTAGGCATAAGACTAAAGGTCTTGTCAAACACAAAAATAACATCAATGAATTCTTTTCTCATGTCCCTACTCTATATTTTATCAAACATCATTTAAACCTAATCACTTGCACATAAAAAGGGTTCCCTAGGAGTACCTAGGACACTTTGGTTGCTAACACCTCCCTTATGTGTAACCAACCCCCTTTCCTATAATCTCTGGCATTTTATTAGTTTTGATTTGAAAACTTATCTTTGGGTTTTGTTTGTACTTTTTCCCTTTTCCTTTGGAAACAATAAAAGCGCGATGGCGACTCTAGTTTTATTGACGTCAAGTTTATCCATAGCTTGATGGTCATGAATTTACTGCTACATTACTGATAATGGATCGAACTTGAATAACAACATGGTAGAAGATCTCTGCAAAGACTTCAAAATAGCACATCATAATTCTTCTCCCTATAGACCCAAGATGAAAGGGGTTGTTGAAGCTGCAAATAAGAATATTAAGAAGATTATCCAAAACATGGTTGTGACGTACAAAGATTGGAATGAAATGCTCCCATTTACTTTGCATGGGTACCGTACATCCATCCTCACTTTGACAGGGGAAACCCATTTATCTTTTGTTTATGGCATGAAAGTTGTGCTCCCCGTGGAGGTTGAGATCCCATCAATGCCTGTGTTAATGGAAGCCAAGTTAATTGAAGCTGAATGGTGTCAGAGCAGATATGATAAGTTAAATTTGATTGAAGAGAAGCGATTGACTGCCATGTGTCATGGTCAATTATATCAGCAGAGAATGAAAAAAGGTTTTGATAAGAAGGTCAAACCTCGTGTGTTCTGAGAAGGTAACCTTGTGCTCAAGAAGATCTTATCTTTCAAACCTGATTATAAGGGCAAGTGGACTCCTAATTATGAAGGCCCATATGTTGTTAAGAGAGCCTTTTTAGGCGGTGCATTGATTCTTACAACTATGGATGGTGAAGAGTTCACTTGTCCTGTGAATGTCGATCCAGTCAAGAAATACTTTGCCTAAAAAGAAAAGAACAACTTGCGAAGTTGAAAACCTGAAAGGACGGCTTAGGCAAAATGAGCATCTGAGTGGATTGAAAACCCGAAAGGGCGGTCCAGGAAAAAGTTAGAGACATAAAACAGAAAAGTTATCTCGGTAGATTGAGTACCCTACCTTGGGGGAATCTAGGCAAAAATTAGGGATTATGGCAAGTAATTGCATCCGGATAGGTCTGATCGTTGTAGCATTATTTCCATTCATCTGGTTGTGATTCATGATTTTCATCCAAGGACAAAGCACAATTGGATTTCAAAGTTGGTAGGAAGAGTAGTGGTCATTGTATTAAATGTAGCCCTTTTCCATGTGCATTACCATTTTCAAACTTTGTAAAGATCCACGGAGTCTCGCCTTTTGCGGACTACCATTCTATTAAATAAAGTTGAGCCTTTATCCAATTATTTGCTATTCTTATTTGTTTCTGTTTAATAAATTTTCATTTTTATGATGATGGTTTTGAAAAAATAAATCAATGAATAACCACTTTTCTAAAATAATAAGGCATTTACTTTAAGAACATTGAATTCAAAAAGGAATGTCAACAACAATCAGAGAATGGTAAGTCTTGATGTGTGAAGCATTGTTGTCTTCCCCAAGCAGTGTTTGAAGGTGTTTTCTCCCCAAATAGTTTGATGTTTATCCCTAGTAGAGTTGATGTGTTATTCTCCTTGTAGTTCATCATCTTTCTCTAGCTGAGAGCTTTTGTATATTTTATTCTCATTTTGCATATCTGTGATTGAACCCTGGATCTCTAGTAAAACCTTTATTTGGTTTTCAAATCCCCAACGTACCTTTATTTGATTGTTGCATGGTTGTGGCGTGGTTTCTCCCTTTGTGAGTTCCTACAAGTCCGGATGATATTTGGTACCTTGGAATTGATTTATTTCTTAATCCCCAAGAAGAGTCTTATGACTGGTTATTTTCCTTTTGAGGAATCTGTTTGCATTTTGCATCCCTGTGCGGAACTTATTTATTTGTTAGAGATGATCCCCACGCATGATTTGTCCTGACGGATCTTCATCCCCAGTGAAATCCCCACAGAGTTAATCTTGGTTGATGAAATATCCATTTGAAGTTTGTTTTCTCACTGGTTCCCCCTGTAGCGGTAAATTCATGACCATCAAGCTATGGATAAACTTGATGTCAATAAAACCAGAGTCGCCACCGCACTTTTATTGTTCCCAAAGGAAAAGGAAAACGTACGAACAAAACCCAAAGATAAGAAGTTTTCAAATTAAAACTAATAAAATTCCAGAGATTATAGGTAAGGGGGTTGGTTACCCAGAGGAAAGGTGTTAGCACCAAAAGTGTCCAAGGTACTCCTAGGGAGCCCTTTTTTATGTGTGCATATGTGTTTGGTATAAAAGATGTTTGAGAAAAATAGAGTGTGGGGGTGAGAAAAGAATTCATTGATTATATTTTTGTGTTTGACAAGTCCTTCGGACTTGTGCCTACGTACCAACTTAAAAATGAGGGATAAAAACCTCGTAGTTCATGGTAAAAAATTTAAAGTTGGTGAATTGCTTTTATGAAAAGTTTAAATGAAAGGCACAAAGGGCCAAAAGTTTGAATGAAGTTGTTAGTTCTTTTTGTCTTTTGAAATATATGTCAATATGATTAAGTTTATTTACAAATTTGATTTTAGAAAAGATTTAAAAAATCATTGGCATAAGGCCAAAGTTTCTAATTTAATCAATGTCTAAGTTTGAAATCACAAGCAAAGAAAGTTTTTGAAAAGGTTGAGATATTTTGAAATTTAAGAAGTGGGAGGAGATGAAGAGGCTATCCTAAGCACAAATTTAAAAGTTAGGAGTTGAAAAGATCTGACCAATGGGATGCAATCCAACTGACAAAATATCATATAGAAAACCCAATTTCCCTTTGGACTTTGAATCAAGCAACAACCAATAAGCAATTAGCAAATATCCAGGCATCATGAAGATTAAGGAATCAAATAAAGATAGCCACATCCAAGCAAGAAATTCCATAGGTAGCAGTCTTCTTTGTCTTCCCATGTATCAGATGAATTATCCCATGATCAACTCAGAGCAAATCATCAGGCACAAGACCAAAATAAACAGTTAGGCACAAAAAAAGAGTTGTAGGTGAATTCAAACACATCCCAAAACTTGCATCAGATGAAGGCTTAGTTCATAATGACTTGGTCTCAAAATGTTGGAATTGGCCAAGTCCTTTTTGCACAGGGAATGTTGCCTAATCCTAAGCCCAAAAGTTCAGATCAAGATCAACAGCCCGCCATAAGTTTTTTAGGGTTTTTGTTATTATTAGGTGTTTTAAGGTCCTAAGACCACAAATAAAACCAAAACACACAAACAATATATACAATCACAAGATATAGCTCAAATGAGCAAAGTAAAAATGACATAAACATAAACAAGTTAAAAATGAAATGTAAATGGTAATGAATGATAAATGACTGAAATTTAAATTGCATAAAGTAAGTGACTTGAAAGTAAAGAAATATTAACAAGAATTAGTAAAATGTTAGTAAAGGTTAGTCAAGTGTTAGTGGTGTATTTTTTATTGATTAAGTCATTCTTCGGAGAACACTCAACCCTTCATTCATAAGAGTGGATCCTTGAACCAAGACATCTTCCATGAGAAGGGCTCCAACTTGGATAATTCACAATTAGGCCACTAGCTCCTATGAAATGAAAAAAGGTCAAGTCTCCAAACAATGCCATGAAGAAGGGGAGACTTACAATCCCACTTACTAGAATGTTATGCCTTGAGGGTCAGATTTAACTATAAGTTAAGCAATCGTAATTGGACTTATGTAGAAGTAAAACCTATCTGAGGCCGGGAAATAAAAATTTAGGTGTTAATGCATGTTAGAGATTTGGTATGAATAAACAAACTCCTAAAACATACCACAAACTAAAAGAAAAGATCAAAAGGGAGAGACCTATCTCAATCATACTTCTATTGGTTCATCTGACACAAGGTCACTGATGAACCAATTAGCCTTATGACATTAAAGATTTCATTGGTCAAATGAGGGAATGGGAAAGAATAGGGATGAATATGAAGAGGGATGGGAAGATAGAAACACAAATTGGTCATGGGAGGAATTTCATCAAATTAAAACCATTCATTCATTTTGGGAGATGAAATGTACATTTCATCAATCCCCTAAATCCAATGGTTTTAATACAACAAAAGTCAAATCAACCTTGACCAAGGCCCAAACAAATAGTCAAACATCACAAGACCATAAAAAAGGCCCAGCATAATTGTAGCGGTAAATTCATGATCATTAAGCTATGGATAAGATAGACATCAAATAACAAGAGTCGCCACCGTGCTTTTATTGCTTCCGGGGAAAAGGGGAAAAAGTACGAACAAAACCCAGAAGTAAGAAGTTTTCAAATCAAAACTAATAAAATGTCAAAGATTACAGGTAAGGGGGTTGGTTACACAGAGGGAAGGTGTTAGCACCCAAAGTGTCCTAGGTACTCCTAGGGAGCCCTTTTTGTGTGCATATGTATTTGGTACAAAAATGATGTTCACAAATAAATAGAATGGGGGGATGAGAAAAGAATTCATTAATTATATTTTTGGGTTTGACAAGACCTTCGGACTTGTGCCTACGTACCAACGTAAAAATGAGGGATCAAAACCTCGTAGTTCGTGATACAAATTTTAAAGTGGATGCATTGCTTTTAACAAAATTAAGTTTGAAAGGCACAAAAGCCTAAAAATGATTTGAATGAGTTAGTTCTTTTTGGCTTTTTTGAAAGTTTAGGTCAATTATAGTTAAGTTTATTTACAGATTTGATTTAAGAAAAGAAGTTAAAATGCAATGGCATAAGGCCAAAGTTTCTATCTTTTTGCAAAGTGGTCAAAGTTTAGAACAAAATAAGTTCAATCAAAGAAGATTTTGAAAAGGGGGGAAGAGATTTTGAAATTAAAGAAATGGGGAGAAGATGAAGAGACTAATCCTATGCTCAAAATTAAAAGTTAAAAGTTGAAAAGATCTGACCAATGGGTAGCAATCCAATAGACAAGAATGTCAATAGAAACACAAAATTCCCTTGGACATTTAGAATCAAGCAACACACAAATGCAAAATTATATTATCTTGAAGAGCAAGACATCAAATAAAGATAGCCACATCCAAGCTTAGCCACTCCATGATCTTCTTCAGATTAGCCCATGTAATAGATGAATTCCATAAGTCACAGGTTCAAAATAACAGCTTCACAATGATCATGTTGTAAATGAACTCAGGGGGATCTTGAATGATGTATCAGATGAAGTTTCACATTGCAAGCACTTGGTTTCACATAAAGTTGGCATTGGCCAAGTCGTTTAGCATAGGAATGTTGCCTAAGTTCTAAGTCCATTTGTCCAAGATCAAGCCAACAGTCCATACAATTTTTTTTAGGGTTTTTGTTGTTATTGTGTACATTAATGGTCAAAGACCACACAAACAATCAAAGTATACACAAACAAGATATATCACACAATATGGTCCAAATGGACAAAGTGAAAATTCCATTAACATAAACAATTAGAATGGTATGAATAATGGCAAATTAATAAAGGCTAAAATTAAATGACATTAAAGTAAATGGCTTGAAATTAAAAGTTAGTTGTTAATGAGTTAGAAGTTAGTATTGTTTTGCTTTTTTTTTTCATTTTTAAGTCATTCTTTAGAGAGTACTCAACCCACTTATCACAAGCATAAATCCTTGAGCCAAGACATCTCCCAAAGGAAGTAGAAAAGGCTAAGTTTCCACACAATACCATGAAAGAGGGGAGACTTACAATCTCACTAACTAGAATGCTATGCCTTTTTATGTCACAAATTTAGCGCTATGTTAAGCAATCATAATTGGACTTATGTAGAAGTCGCAACTATTTGAGGCTGAGCAATAGAATTTTGGTCTAAATGCATGTTAGAGACATAGTATAATGGACTATGCTCATGAAACATACCACACACAAAAATAATATGCAAAAGAGGTGGCCTAATCTCATCCATACTTATATTGATTTTTCAATCAACTAGCCTTAAGACTTTGAGATATCATAGACCAAATGAAATGGATGTATAAAGAATGGGAATGAGATGAAGAGGGAGGGGAATGGATCAAAACTCAAATTGGTCAACGGAGGAATTTTACCAAATTAATATCATTCATTCATTTTGGGAGGTGGAATGTACATTCCATCAATCCCCTAAATCAATGATATTAACTTGACAAAGTCAAATCAACCTTGACCAAGGCCCAGCAACAAGAGTCAAACTCAAACAAGTCATCAAAATTGGTCAACACAATAATTTGGCATTTATTCAAATTAAAAATACTAAAATAAGGCATTTAAATTAAATAGGGTTTGTCAAATTCCTAAAACCTCATCAAAACACCAAAGAAATGGCCATGAGATTTATCATAGGTCAAACAAGGTCAAAGGACCTTGGGGGAAAAAATTCAGAATTTTTAAAGACTTAAATGTATTTTTAAACAATTAAAAATAATCACAAAATCAATTAAATTATTAAAAATATTAATAATGATCCAAAAAATAATTTTAATTCAGAATACGAAAGAGGAAGTTATTTGAAATTATTTGGTGAAACTCTCATATTTTTTGGATCAATATTAAAATTAATATGGATTAATGAAAATAAGAGGAATAAAACAAAAATCAGAAAATGTGAAAAAACGTGAGCCACTTGATCTCCCTCATTAATTGAGGTGGCAGATCAAGTGGCCTACAACGCGCGTTCCACCAACCACACGAGTCAGCACTCTATAGGGATGATAATCATAATGGACGCGTGTGATTGAAACATTTTGAAATGATCATGTGGCTCAGAACCTGTCCAGCACACCACCGGCGCTGGACCTCCGGTCACCTTCTCAGGCGAGGCTCACCGGACTAGTTCAGTCATCACCGTCACATAAATGAAAAAGGAGGACATGATCTGGAAAAAAAAATGGCATAGAGCACGAATCTGACCTCAATTCTAACTAACTCTACATATATAGAAATATATGAGGAATTGAATTTTGAGGTGTGTCAACTGAGTTGCTTCGATTTGACCTCTAAGCAACTCAATCTTCTTGCCTACATTGGTAGGACTTCAGACAACCAAATATCTAAGAGAATTGAGTAGAATTGAGTGAGAATCGAAGAGATGAAGTTTTCTGAAAATTACCTTCAATGCCATCCATTTCTTGATGTGGCTTGCTCCAAACACGATCTGATCACACTTGAGAAGCTAGCAAGAAATGATTAGAGAGGTTGCAAGGCTTTGGATCCTGGAGTTCTTGAATCTCCAATAGTTGAGATTCAAACTCAAATTTCAAATTGAAATTTCTCAGGTTTTTCTTTAGAATAAGAGGGTTTCAATAGGGGGCAAAGCTGGCGCGCAGAGTGTGATTCAAATGAGCACAGAGGTCATGTATTTATAGCATGAATGAATGATATTTGCACACTTCAAAAATCTATCCAAAATTAGCAATGTTGATGACACGAGTGCATGGGCATGTACAGGCCTATGATTTAATGCAAAAAGGTCCAAAATGATTCCAAAGGAAGTCTGAATGAAGCTTGAATGGAAAGGCATTGTGAATTGAAGTTTATGCAATTGATTCTTTCCAATGACGCAACTCTATTAAAGTCATGCGCAGACCTAGCAAACCTTATCCAAAATGTATGAACTTGGGTTCTTTTGAAAGCTTGGATCATGCGAAACAAGTTTCATGTTCAACACTTTTTCATTTGGAGATTGGATCATGGAGAATTTTGAGGTGGAAGTTTGGAAGTTTCAACATGTTGAATTTTTTTCGAAGTGTCAAGCCATATACCTCAATATTCCATCTTACTTAACTTTTTATGTGAGCTTCAAATGAGAAAAGTTTATTCTTCAAAGTTGTAGCTCTTTCATAGACCTTAAAAATGGTCACAAATTTCATGTCATTTGGACTTAGAATGATAGAGTTATGCATTTTTGAAGTTTGGAAAAATCACTTGTTCAATGGTATAGGTCAAAAATGACCTATAATGTAACCTCATATCACATGTTCATAAAAGTTGAATTAGCTCTCACTCCAAACATCAAAGTTGAAGTAGAAATCTTGAATTTGACTGTGCAACTTGGAAATATTTCATATCATAAAAAATGAGCAAGTTATGGTCTTTGGAAGTTGACTTTCAAATTAGGGTTTAGACAAAATGACCTATAATGTTTCAACATAGAAAATGATTTTCCAAGAAAAACTAGCTCTAGGTCTCAACATTAAAGTTGTTTGGAATGTCACTTAGAGTAACTTTTATCTTCTAATCATTTTCATATGGTGAAAATTGTAGGAGATATGGTCTAAGGAGACCCAGTTTTGATCAGATGAATTCATCTGGCCAACCACCATCAACCAACTTGCTAACC